>NW_027417773.1:0-90680 GCF_009905375.1 Apium graveolens | reverse complement strand
CCACTAAAGCTGAAACTCAAGCATCAAAGCCCTCTGTGGTATTTGAAGACATAAGGGTGGTAGACCCCTACAGGAACATACATGGAGAGCCTATTGTGCCAAAGGATGAGCCAATAGAGTGGGATAAATTACCAATTCCTGACTTCAACTTGCCAATTCTCACCAAGCCAAGAAGGACAAAATCAAGGGCAGTCAAGAAAGTGAAGCTGTCACCTCTCAAATCCAAGGCAGTAGTCAAAGCTCAACCCAAGATCAACAAGGAAGACTACTTGTACTTGTGTGACATCAAGGAATTTTCAGACCTAAACCTTTATCTGGAGGAGCTGGATGAGGTAAGGGTAATTGATGCATACAGAAACCTACCTGAAAGGTTGGTATTCAAGTACAAAGGAGGAAGGGAGATTCAGTGGCCTCTTCACAGGATACTTCAAGAAAGCCAAGCTGTGTTGATCAAAGTCTATTCATCCTTCAAGAAAAACTTTGGGTTTAATGTAACTGCAAGAAGATTAGTATTGAAGAAGATTGAAGAGCTAAGGAGTATTAGAGCCAAAGATGCACTACCCAAAACTCTTATCATCCCATACACAGGGAGAAGAGTGCATCTAAGGCCCTACTGGATGATGGAATTCATGGATGACAAGGGTGTGAGAAGATTCTTCAGACTAGAAGACCAATTGAGTATCTCTAGCAATGAGACTCTTTTGGAAATGCAAGAAATGTTAGATCTCTCAGAATCTGATGAATTAGAATTCCACAGACAGCTCCAGAATCAAATTGAAGAAAACAACAGAAAGTTTGGAAGAAGATCCAGACCTTCAAGAAACTAGAAAAATCGGCTCAGGCTAGAGGAGCATCTTGAATTGACTGTGAGCCAAACCTTGTATACCTTGTTTAAATTGAAGCACTTTCAGTTTTATCTACTTATCTTTAAAGATATATGTTTAGGATGTTTTGTTATCATCAAGTGTCTCTTAATTTATGGCTACAATTCCAGTAGACATAAATTGGGGGAGATTGTTGTGAATATGTTGTGCACTTGATGATTACCTAAATAAAACATCTAAGTAGATTTTACTTAGTGAAATAATGTAGCACTCGACGGATAAGAATTATAGTCCCGATGGATAACTCAGTTTGAGCACCGACGGGTGAGTAATTTATTATCCATCGAGTGAGTAGCTTATATAATGATAAGTTTGTAGCACAGTGTTGTATGCACCTTTGTATAGAATCTGTAGTAGCATATAAGTCATGTTGACTTTAACTAGATATGCAGAATAGGTTGATTAACTTTACATAAGCAATGTCTTGTAATTCTGTATAAGTGAAATGAAGTCAAGTGCCAAAATAGCTATCAACGGATGCTTAACAAAGCTTCGACGGATGATCAAATGACTTTCAATGGATGTTCAAAATAGCAGTCAACGGATGATCAAGTAAGTCATTGACGGATGATCTGAAAGTCGACGGATGATAATATCAAGATTCAAACATCAGTTGAACAGTGAAAGCTGACACACAGCCGTCGAGATTGGATACAAACACTGTGGAAGCCCATTAACTGGGTAATAGAGGACAAAAAGCAGCAAAGATCAAGACTGTTAGATTTTATATTTATTCAGTTCTTTTGACTTTGTAATCTTGGTAATATATATAAACCAAGAGAGTAGCAAATATAAAATAACTAAGAAAACTAAGTGAGCTTAGAAACAAACACAGAGAAATCTTTGTAAGCACTATCTTTAGCATTTCCTGTGTTCTTAGTTGTTCTATCTTGTAAAAGCAGCTGTGAGCATTTCTGCACACAGAGTTCTCTCGATATATTAATATATATCTCTGGTGGAATTGTTTAAATCCACCAGAAAGTTTTTAAAGACTCTTGTTTTTAATTACTCTTGTTTTGATTCATTAAAGTTTATATTCCGCATTGTGCTAATCAAAACAGATATATCTATAATCGAGTTGAACATTTTTATTTCAAGAAAAAGATAAAGAATTACATTCAACCCCCCTTCTGTAATTCTTTCTATATTGTTAAGGGACTAACAGATCTACCTTGAATTCTTCCTGTACCACTGGTGGATTGGATGACTGAGTTGTAGATGTAGACTGTTTGGGAATGTAGTGTTCCATTTCCTCATCACTAAAGTCCAATTTTCTCTTGATTTATTGCTTGTACCTTGGTTTCTTTATCTGTTGGGGTGCATCTTGCACTTTCTGATCTTTAGCTTCAGTAATCACAGATGGTTGTGCAGAAATCTGTGTTGTAGTCTTCACAGCTTGAAGTCTGGCCAAGATTGCAGCTTGCTCCTTCTTTTGTTTGAGCTTCTTTTCATCTAAAGCAACCTGCTTCTTTTCTTGCTTGATCCTTTCTTTTTCTTCCTTCTTAGCTTCCACAAACAGAGGGTGTCCAGCCACCACACAGATTTCTTTACTATTTCTATAGATTTTGGCAATTCTTTTTTTAAGTACTGAATCACTTGGATCCTTGAATAATGTAATTGACCTAGCCAACAGCTTCTGTTCATCTGGCCTAGGTGTCTCAAACACAAGATCCACATGATTTTTGTCTGAGAACTTTGAGTAGTTTCTTTAAGGCTTCAAGACCAGATTTTCCTTTAGAGATTTTATGCAGGAAGTTTGGCCTTTTTCCAAGTTGCCTAGACTCATTTCATGCACTAAGATATGTTTGACTTGAGAATGGTGATAAAAAGTCTTGTCTGGCTTCTATAGCTGACCAAATTTCTTCTGAATATCTGCATCAATCTTCTTCCACTTTTCATCTAGTTCCGTCTCAACAGTTGCAACATCAAGCATCTTTGGATTTGTCTTTCAATCAAGTTTAGCAGCTGCTATTTGGATCAGATCAATGCTGTCCAATACTGGTGGCTTTGGCAGAGTAATTTTTGGAACAATTACTTGACTGATCTAAACATTTATCACATGCTCCCTCTCACTAGTCGGCTTTGCTTGACTGACTTGGATCATTGATTCTTTCTCCCCCTTTTTGTTATCATCAAGTAGAGTGGAGGTAGAAGTTTGTGCAGCCACCAGTGTTTGTAGCAACTGAGTTTGATGTGCTTGATAAGATGAATGGATGTTAGAGTGGCTTCCATAGCTTGCAATCTAGTGTCTAAGGAAACCACTTTAGCGGCAAGATTTGAATTTCTTCTCAACTGTCTATTGATGTCAAGCATTGTTTTATTTGAAAATATAGCATCCAATCTTTCAGAGACACTCTTCTTGACATGGTCAATCTCTGTCTTGATTGAACTGACATCTTGGTTGTGTTAAAGAGATTGGATATGATGTAGTTGCAGAGAGTTGAGATATGCCTGTAGAAGCTTCTTGGTGCTAGCATTGGTAGTGGCCTGAAGAGCATTGTGTGTCTGTTGGATGATATGGAAAAGAGTTTTCTTGAAATGATGCTCATCACACTTTTTAGAAAATACCCAAGAAGGAATGTTTGATCTAGAGCTAGGGCCTGCTTCTCCCCGATGTCCATGAACTCTTTACCATCATCACCATCCTCTGCAAAGAGGTCTTCAGACTCACCAGTACTATAGTCAACATCATCACCAGCTCTTGGTGGCATGGTTGTGATGGCATCTTTTGCTCTTTGCATGGATTTAGTTGTGTGCACCAAGTTAAGCATCCTCTCAGCTTCCTCATTGCCTTGTCCAGCTAGTGTCTGATAAGCTGGAACAGGATGAGTAAATGTCTCAGCATCCAGAGAGATAGAATCTATAACAACTTGATATTCTTGCTAAAATAGTTTCTTCCAATATGCATCACTGATATTCACTGACTCACTAGCAATGGTGTTCACCCTTATAACTCCAGTACCTGCATTTCTCTCATGATCTCTCTTTTCTTGCATCAAGGGCTCCCCTTGGCTCACCACCCTCACCTTCACCTACTAAGTTGGAACTCTCCTCACTCACTTTTGCTAGACCTGAAGAAATGGTCTGCATTTGATCACTCATTTCCTCTCCATTTGCCTGGGAGCGTGTAACAGCCTCAACCCCGGGTCAGGAGTTGACGTAATCAACAACAATAATAACAATTATAATTCCATCTAAAACATAACTACGACCCCTTTTACCAAGACCTTTTCCAGGTTTAAGTATGATTTAGGTTACAACTAACACAAACCAACTTACGGCAATCGCCTGACGCAGCTAACCTAACACAGCAACTCAACAGACCACCCTTGGTCCGACACAACCATCTCAGAGGAGTCCGACACGAAGGGGACTGGAACTCTGCCCGATGATCACAGAAGAATCTCCTAGGCATCAGCAATACATATAAAATATTTTGCAAGGGTGAGCAATTGCTTGCTCAGCAGCACCACTATATGAATAACAAGTAAAACAGTTTATGATAAAGCAATGATAGGAACAGAGATTATAGCTCGCTTTCAAAATATGTAAAACAATTCATAAGCTGGATATCAAAACTAGCATTCTCTGTAAAACAATAACATCAGTAGTGTGCTGTTTATAAATACCAGAGTTTAATTTTAGCATGTTATCTTCATTTCCAAATCCACTTGTATAAATCACTTGTTCCATTACGGAACCACAAAACCCAAATCAGATACTTAGTGGATATGTGAAGATAGTTGATCAGGCTATCAACACCGGACAACTACCACTGCCATCATATATACCTGTTCCGGAACTCAGAGACTAGCTAGGTATCTGACCTGCTGGACTAATCGGTTTTATAGTGCGCGCAACCGAATTAGCCTCTTACGCCACCTCAATAGGCCTAATCTGGCCCCAATGTATCCCATATCAGACCATTTTATCCAGTTTTCAAAACACTTCTACCTATCTCATTTTCAAAATCAATTCTGTCACAGCACACTATTCAAATCCTCTTTTCATTTTAATCACATTTAGATATAGGTATTTTCAGAAGTTACTTTTCCCCAAAACAAAATTTTAAACAACATTTTCAAATACAGGGGATACGTAACTTAAAACGTTTCTGTTCCATTACGAAAATAAAGCATTTAGCTATTCATATGCACTTAACCATAAAAGAATGGTCAGAGGTACTTGCTTTGCAAAGCTTTACAGTTGTTATTAATCGACTCTGAGCCGACTCGGACGCTCAGGCTTTATCGCTTTACTATTTGACTATCCTGGATCCGACCTCACGCTCAGGTCTTCGCTTAGGAACCTCGCTGCGCTTGTCGATTGATCACTAGGTTATCTTTAGTTCGATATCACTTCTGGAGTCCTTCAACTAGAACCTACAGAGCCGAAATACCCTACGTTAGACGTCTAGGTATGCTTGACATATCCTCAATACCAATTCTACCCAACGATATTCAAACCCGACTCGTAATTATGTATATATTATAATAACACACGCAACAATTAGGGTTCACAATCTCAAAAAACGGTTCGGTGTTCGTTTTCAGAAAATACGTATACTCGTAATTTTATGAAATCAGGATTATCGATTTGGCAAAATATTTCATTACATTGCACAATCAAGTTTCGTATAAAACACACACATATATATAGCCACTCGACGTCCTTGATAATCATCGAATGCGCTCCCGTATTTCCATAGTTCAATTTCCTGGAAATCGGGCAGCGTCGCCTTTGTTTATCAGACTACACGTTGAACCAATTCGACGTCAAATCACAAACACAACCAATCAATTCAGTCCAAACCAATTACCCAATCCACATTTCAAAATTTCCCAACCACCATTTTAAATCAACTAATTATTATTATATCTTTTATTTTAAAATATTAGGACTCAGATAACGATCATCACGGTCCACCCTCCGCTCATCGAAATTCATCGCGGACGGCGGTAAAATCCGGAGGTACCCGAGTTGGGTTTCTAATCACAGATTTCACCGATAAATTTTTTGAATAATTACAATTTAATAATTCGAATAATCACCACAATATTCATTCGAATTTTCCTAAATTAACTCGAATAAATAATACAATAATAATCAAATTAATTTCATCAATTTCACAACATCAATCTGCTAATTAGTTTAACAGGAAAAATGGAATTTTTCTGCAAAATAATTGATCCAAAACATCACAGCCAGAAGCAACACACGCGCCACACACAGGTTTCGCATAACAGGGCCGCCAGGTCGGAAAAACTCCGACAGCAACCGAAATCAGAAGAACAGGCGGCACACAAAGAAGCACAGGAGATACAATAAATACCCAACACAAAACGCATGCACACAGAGGTATACACAACACACACACACAAACGCACACACACCAAACTGTAAACAAAAACAGGCCGGAAAATATAAGGCGGCTCACCGGAATCACACGGTGGCAGAAACACGGAAGGAGCAGGGGGAAAACGGAGAGAAAAGTGGAAGAAAAGAAAGAGATAAAAGAAAATGAGGGAGGGGAGTAATCGAAAGTAACAGGGAAGGGGGAGGAGAGGTTAAACGACAGAGATTAAAGAGTTAGAGAGAGAGACTGCTGCGAAGGGGGAAACAAGGGTAGTTTCCATTATTTTTTTTATCTAGTTATTCCTCATCAATCAGCAATTGACACGAGGCAGTATGCATTCTGAAAATCCAACACGTGTCCTTCTATTGCTTATAGGCCCGAATTTTAATCCGAAATCTGATTTTAGCGAACTGAGTCGTATTTAAATCAGATTCAAAAAATTACGGAAATAGTCTTAAAATTTTCTAAAAACCCGAAACTAATAAAATAAAATTTTCATAATTTTTAAAGCATTTTTTAAACGCAACTCGTACCCGCAATTCACAATTAACGAACTGAGTTGCCCTTAAAACAAATTCATAAAATCATGAAAATAGTCTTAAAATGTTAGAAATATCCCGAAGTAAATAGAATTATAACTTTTGAAATTTTAAAACAATTTTTAAAATGCACTTTATACCCGCTTTTATCAATTAAACGAATCGACACGCGGGTAAAATTAATCCCAAAAATTCCCAAAATAATTTTAAAATTCTCGGAATATTCCAAACTTCAATAAATATGAGTTTCATAATTTTTGAAAGATTCTGGAATTAAATAAAGATTTTTACAATTAAATGCAATCGAAAAATCATATAGGACTAAATAATTAATAAAATATTGATTTCTAAATTTTATAAAATCCCAAAAATAATTATTGTAATTATACAACCATAAAAACACTTTCAGAGACATTCCAACTATTTATGCAAATAAATTTGAACTAAATTCACTTTTAAAGGTGAAAACGATCCTGTACAACTCAATAATTAATTACACAAATGACCCGATACACCATAATTCACACATGTATAATCATAAAACAACACATAGCGGTAAAAGCCAATACACATATTTTATTTATTTAATAATTCCATAATTACGCTTTAATTAAATATAAAAGTACACGAGTCGTTACATCCTTCCCCCCTTGAAAAGATTATGTCCTCAGAATCCGACTTAACTAAATAAGTGAGGATATTTGTTAAGCAATTCCGACTCTAACTTCCAGGTATACACTTCGACTCAAGGATTTATTCAAAGCATACTCACCATAGACATAAATTCATTACTAAGGACTCACTTTTAACGGTCAAGGATTTGGATCAATTATTCCGCGTAAAATAAATTTGGATGAGAGCCCATTGGCTCCTAATCAATGGCTTGATTCAAATTAGAGACATATCGCTTCAACATTGACACAGATAACATATTATATATATATACTGGGACTGTGGGGGTGATATCAACTTATAGACAACTTTTCCTATATTTCTTTATACCTCGAATGGTTCAATACAATTAGGACTTTACTTGTCCCTTCTATTCTAACTTGATCAATCTCTTTCAAGGTAAAGATTTTGCCTATAACATGATCCTCATTCTATATATTCATATTCTTTCGATGCAAATCCGCTTTCTCTCTTTTTCTATCCTGGGCTGTTTCAACTCTTTTCTGAGTCAACACCACCACACTCTTGATGTATTAAATTAATTCAGGGCTTAACAATGTCTCTACTTCCACTTTTTCTCACTAGGGCGAGGACTCACACTTATGTCCACACAACACTTCGCAAAGTAATAGTCTCTTACTAACAGGGTAACTTTTATCATAGAAAACTCAATCCATGGTAGGTGATTATCGCAGTTCACTTTTTTTTTAAACCCATCATATATACTCTCCACATTTCTTATATTGTCTGAATCATCTTCTCACTTTGACCCTTCATCTAAAGATGATAAGTAGTAGTTATTTTTATCTTAGTTCTAACATTCAAACACCTCTTACTCATTCCCATCCGTCTAGACTAGAAAGTAATTTCATATATTCACTTTTTATCACCTTTCGGTATTCGAATTTCAACTTTCACTCTTTTTAAATTCCTCAAGAATCTTAATCACGTTCAATGCTTGATTCATAACTTTTTCTTAACACTTCTTGGTTCTTCCCATTCCTTCTAATTGAAAAGTGATCTCATACACTTACTCTCCATTACTTCCAGGTACTTGAATCTTCAATTCTTAACTTCTTCCATTCTCCCACTAACTCTTCAATAATCTTAATAATATTCAATTTTCTTTTCTACTTAAGTCATTTATTCCTGAATGGACCCTTCTTGGTGGGTAGTTACTTAAACAACCATGGCTAATAATCAATTTTGATCAATTTCTCATACTTTTGGAAGCTTAGTATTCAATTGCTACTTCTCAACCTTTCACAGACATTTCTTCAAGTGTTCAACTTAGCCTTTCTTAACCCTTAGATGGGTGAGGATGTTATCAATAAATACAATTTGCTTATCCAAGTACTCTTTATACACTATGTTCTTTAAATCCTTACAGACGACTCATACACTTGTCACTCCACATGATATCACCAATCTTGCAACGCTCATGACTCATCCTAATCGCAATCTTTGACATGCGCTCAGGCTGTATCTCAAGTCAATCCCATAGAAATCACACACTCTTTGAATTAGGTCACATAAGTATCCAATTCTTTATAGAGGTTACCTATTCTTATTTATCATTTTGTTAAATTACCGATAATCAGTACACAATCTCATAATCTCATTCCTCTTTCTAGCAACATCACTAGTGCACCCCCAAAGAACTATATCCGGTATGCTCACTTTCCGTGCTAATAACTTGTATCGCTATCAACTAATTATTTCGTTCCACTGGCCTCTAGAGACTCCAGGGCATTTTTTCATTACCCAAAATTCCTCCAGCTTCAGTACTCTCTTCTTCTTATCTTTATGGATGGTGGGTCTACCTTATGTCCTTAACTTACTACTTCTTTTCTCGCATGATTGGAAAAATTCCTTATATTGCTTCTGCATCCAGAAACTTACCTTACTATTGGCTCATGTACACTTTACACTTCACTTCTAATAAAAACCACTCCTTGCCATAATACAGGACAACCAACTCGATCCTAGAATCACATTAAACCCCTCTAGCTTAGAGGATGTCAAATCATCTGCAACTACGTCCAACTTCTAAACGCTTAATTCCTTGACTCTTTTAAAAATTCGATCTCCAGCTGAACTAGATGTTGGCCCTTGGGATGTATTATTTTGAATAACCGTTCTACAACTCCTTACAATATACCCACTCTTTCCATTATTATAATACATAATCTCCTGTATTTCTGGATTACATTCCGATGCATAATGATCCGTAAGGAGTAATTTACATACCCAGTCTTAAAATTTTTACTTATTTGGACAAAATTGAAAGCTTTCCTCCATCTCCTTTTAACCATGCTCCAGCAGCTACTGGATTAGGTTCACCTTTAAACTTAGAAGGGTTAACATTCTGAAAAGATTTGAAATAAATACTTGGGTTCACTCCTTGCTGTTGCTGCTGCAGTAGTAGTTACCGCTACTGAACCTGTTAAATTAACTGCAACTGTTGTTTCTACTGCTTATGTAACAAATCTAGAATATCGTTTATAGTTGGACCCTTCGCAAAACTATTACTATTTTCTTTAGACTAGGTAACTTTCTTGGGTGGCATTTTCCTGGATTATAGAAATAAGTTGATTCAAAACATAACAAAATTATTTGGCAAAAGGTATCACCGTTTAAATGGTGCACCTGTATCAGGAAAATGCTGCCCAATCACAGTACCCAGTTCTTTAATATCGGGGTCCATTTATAAAAGAAATCTAGATTAACAGCACTAGTAATCATAGCAACAATAACAGTAACAGAATCAACAACAGTTCAGGAAATCTAAAATACAAAGAAACTGAATACCATAGCATAACTCCTCAATACAACAGCAACTGACCCACTTCCCATCACTGCTCCATTACTATATTAACACCAATATGATATACAATGAAACTTGGCTGACTATAACAGCCACCAGCTACACAGAGTCCACTAGTAATTCAAGTCAAGCTTAAGGAATGTTAGACTCCTCTAGGCGCTATGGTCCAAATTTCTACCAACCATTCCTCTAGGGATAATTTCCTTATCACCCTCAAGTGGTTCAACCATCAATGAGTTACCTTTCCTGAGGCTATAAATCCATTATTAGATTTTGAATCCTCACTGCTACCATTATTCTTAAATGATATCCTGATATAGGACTCTCGTTCTTCCCAATAGTCGCTCTTACTTGCTTTCGATAACAAGGACCATCTAATTGCAGAAATAGAATATCCAATGAAATTTCCAGCTCAAGGGAATCAAATAAGAAAGAAGTGAAAAAGATGTAGGTACGACTGAGAGCAACCATACAAGTACATAAGATGGTCGGTCTTAGTACCGCACAGTTCACAATACATAACTTGGTGGCGTCCCACCAGACCCTTTTGTCACATAGACAAATGGTCAATTTATATGCATTGTTTGCCCCAATCAACCGATAGAATCAATGAAACAAGAAAAAACAATTAAATAAGAAATTCACCAATAGAAAATAAAGAATTTGATTTGTAATGAGATCAACAGAACCCTAAGTAGCTTACTTCGGGCTCACAACTTTCTCATAAGAAAAGTAAGCAACTTATAGAATAAGAAACAGTGACTCTGGAAACAAAAATGCACTTCCAGGAAGAAGTATAAGGGTTCAAAGATACCACCTCCCGTTCTAATCCACATTCATTATAACACTTGGCTATTATAGTGGTCATTGGCTATTATCATGCTATCCGTACTCACCAAGGTTACACAACCGGGCCAATAACATGAAAGTGTTTGTCCTAAATCCAATCATGTATGATGAGTTAGGAAGAACTTTCTTGTATTCCTATTTGTTTTCATTTGAATTAATAAAAGACTTGTTATATTTTTATGGGATTTATCTATTTAAAGTGTATTAAATAAGATGTTCCATAGTTTAGAGTAAAGCTTCTAGAATTATAATGAGATTATAATAGTGAGATCTGGAAGACGACAACTCTGGACTTAAACAGTTCCTGATCATAGGATAACTAATCGGATGTTAGTGGATCCGCAAAGATTGGTACATACTATGCTTGCTCCCTTCAGGAGGATGTCTGTTCTCATAGGCATTTGTGTGGTGACACTATAGCTAGTATGTAGGTGCTTATTAGGGAATAAGTTCACTGAACATGACTCGATAAGTTGAACAACTAATGGAGATTACTCACGTGTCAATAGTTATTCACTGAGTGATAGTTGTACAAGTGTCCTTAGACATGAGATCGTTAAAGGTATCTTATATATAATGAACTGTGCTTTGGTTTAGTCCTTAGTCTCAAGGATATTTATTAGGTCTATTCTGGGCATAGGGATTTGTGTATAGATATAGTTAATGTCAATAGAGGATCTACCCCTTCCAGTATAGGAAGAGAATATCCTATGTTATTCTTAGTATGCGAGTTCTGGAATCTCTGGCCAGAGTGTATGAAATTAGAAAGGAGTTTCTAATTTGCATTAATATGAACTTTGCATTATGAATAAGAAATCATATGATTAAATTTGATAGGCCTGACATGAGATCCATGCCTTGTATTTATTCGGGATATTATAAGGGTAGAAGGAATTCATTGTACGGTAACTAGTCACTGACAGGTTCTTGATATTCTAAGCAGTGAATTCATATTATCCGGATAGTCGCGATATGTTGAGAAGCATCACTCACGATGTAGAATTAATATAATTAATCAGTTAATTATATTTAGTGAATTTTAATATTCATGTAAATAATTAATAAAAGTTTATTATTATTTATTTCTACTACCGGCATAATATTGAACCTACAGGGTCACACCATAAAAGAATATTTTCTTTGATGAAATAATGAGAGAGAGAATTATTTTCTAAATAATTAAGAAAAAAAAATAATGATTAAAATAGTTTTGATTATTATTAAAGCATTTTATAAAGATAAAATGTGGGGGTTAATATATATAAAGATATATTATAAAACCCTAGGAGAGCCCTATAAATAGAATGAGATGGCTCATTCTATTTACATAACTTTGGTTTTGTGAAAACCCTAGCCTCCATCTTCTTCCTCTCTCTCTCTCTCTCTCTCTCCCTCCCAAAAACTCCATTTTATAAAAGCTCGGTTTTATAAAAGGTTCATCGAAGAGAATCTTTTTTGGTGGATATCGGTGGAGTGCTTCACACACTGAGGAGCAACTGCTAGCACTCCATTTTTATAAAGCTTCGATTCACAAGGTATGGTTTCGATTCCTCAGTTTTTTCTTTTTATACGTTTTTCTATATGTGCGGTATATGGTTTTTACGGAATAAATGTTATTTCACGCTTCCGCTCATCCGTAAATTCCTTCAATGGTATGATAGCTGGGTTCTGCATATAGAGATTCATATAAAAAAATTCATATTTTTTTATGCATGTATGGATTTATTATGATTTTTGCAAGTTTATTTGGATTTAATTATGAATTAATTCGAAATAATTTTTGCATGAGATTTTGACTACTGATCTGGGTTCTACAAGTGTTGTAGATTGTCTAGGTATTTTTTTCATAATTTTGTTATGTGTAGATTATTTGTTATGAATTTTTAAAAATTATTTTAATTAAAATTCATGGAATAATTATGCATGTGAATAAATATGATTAAAATTTGCACTAGGACCCATGGCTGATCTGGTAATTTTCTGCTATTCCTTGATTTAAGAAATCATATTATTTTGATTTTTATTAATTTATTAATTAAACATTAATTGATTTATTAATAATAAAATTAAAATAATAATTAATAAGGAGTTATTAAGGAAGGAAGTAAAAGGAAAGGGGGTTACATTTTTTTTGTAAACGGCTGGCAGACAAACGGGCAGGTGAATGACAGAAAAAAAAATTGTTGTTGTAACGGTCGGCTGTGCCAGGCGCGTGCGCTGAACGCGGGGAAGGGGTGTGTTGCACATTCCGTGAATGCGTTACACACTGTTGCACATTTACGGAATGTGTCACACGCGTAAATGGCTCAACAGTATTGTAACGCATTACATACATGCGTTACAGCCCGTCTATCCACATTAAATTTGATTTTTTGGGAGTTTTGTAAATCCGTTTTGGGCGTGCAATATATCGTTGGATTCGTTTTTCCGAGACGGATCTAATGGAGTGGTCAAATATTTTTTATATAAAAGTTTTGAACTGTTTATATTCCCGAAAGTGTTTTAAAGCATGTTTTAATTGCTTTTAAATGCTATAATAAATCCATACATCATTATATCAATGTGTGACATGATATTACTTGCATGCTTACTTGTTTATTTATTTTATATATGAGATATATGCCTGTATTTACCATGCGATGATAGATTTAGGTGAACTTAAATCAATATAATGTGTGCTCTAGAAAATCTAGAATAGGAATCGTTTCTTGCCTTGACAATAATATTATGAATACAATCATGAGATTCTTGTTTTTATGAAACACGTAATTAAATATGAATTTTCAATTTTGAGAGAAAGGATGATTCTGTCAACAACAGATTTCTATCTGTAAGAAATGGTTATTAAGTGACGCCTCTTGACAATGCTCCACCCGATCTGGGAATCATCTGATTATCGATTATTGATTTGAAATATTTAATTTAAAAGGAAGAATCTCTTTATAATATGATTATGATTGTAACGTAATATAATCCCTCTAAAATTAAATAATATCAAATAGTAATTGGCCAATGACACAACGGGCTTGTGTCGGTCATAGCCTTCCAACATGATAGAAAGTGGTTTTTAATTTTTAAATCATTATCATTTCGTGCTACAGCCGAGGGCTTTGATTTCGAAATAGGAAATACTTGTGTATTACATAGAGATATGTACATTGAATTAGAATCTAAATGTCGTTACATGCTACAGCCGTGGGTCGTTAGAGACTGATTCAAATGTACGAAATGTTGGGTTAGACTTGACTTAGAATATTGAGTTTGTCGTGCTACAGTCGTGACTCAATTATTCAAGAGGCTAAAATTATATTAGGGAATAACATAACATGTAATTGACAAGAGTTGTCTGCCTATTGAACATCACATGAAGTTTCGTGCTACAGCCGAGGTTGTGTAATGGAATGTAGGATCCCTATTCCCACTAGCATTATGAATGCTTAATTTTCACTTAGGGGTTGTATAAATTAGATAAACTAGTGGAAGCCACTTATGAATAAAGACCCGATTCATATAGTGTTTTGAAATGAAATTGAATATTTGCTAAGTGTTGTTATGTGTTTATCATTTACAGATTTACTATATTCGTTATGTCTTCTGCACTATCACTCCGGAGTATACTAGATGCTCACAAGTTGACTGGTCCTAATTTTGCTGACTAGCTTTGAAACTTGAGAATTGTTCTCAGGGTGGAGAAGCTGGAATATGTGCTTGACTCACCTAAGCCTACCGAACCTGCTAATGATGCACATAATGATGAACATGTTATGTATCGTAAGTGGATAGATGATGCAAATGTTGCTCAATGCATCATGCTAGCTTCCATGAACATTGAGCTACAGAAGCAGCATGAGCATATGGATGCTCACACTATCCTTATGCATCTACAAGAGTTGTATGATGTGGCAGGGAGGACAGCTCGATATGAGATATCGAAGGAGCTGTTCGGTTATAGGATGTCTGAGGGATCATCCGTGAATGACCATGTACTTAAGATGATCAATTTGATTGAACGTCTTGGACAACTTGGTTTTGCCATGGATAGGGAGCTGAGCCAAGACTTGGTCTTGCAATCACTTCCGGGTTCGTTTTCGTAGTTTGTTGTGAACTTTCACATGAATAAGCTGGATGTCAGCCTGGCTGAACTCCACGACATGTTGAAGACTGCGGAATCGAATTTCCCCCCTAAGAAGAGCTCTGTTCTTCTAATTGGTGAAGGTTCCAATCCTAAGAAAAGGATGAAGAACCCTTCCAAGAAGAAGAAAGTAGGTGAGAAAAAGCCTGTTCCACCAAAAGCTAAAGACCCCAAGAGCAAATGTGACGCCCTCCAAACCCGGGGTCTAGATTTGGGGGTCACTTGCCACTAAATTATAATAAAATAATCACAGCGGAATAATATAATAAATATGACCCCTTGCATGCAACTGAATCGATCACAGGTTATAGTATGGAACAGGCACTAATACAAACCAACTGTTATTACAAACCATAAGTCTAATTAATTTTACAACTTATTCAAATTTTATTACAAACCTTTATATTATTCAAGCGTCCCAAACTGTCTACCTGGAAAACACACCAAACTAATTACAAGCACTCGACTTCTGATCAAACTTGGGACTCAAGCCTGCTCTGGCTTAGCTGAAAGATTAGAATAATAAACAAGTATGAGCGAAAAGATGCTCAGCAAGTAAAATAGAGTTTGTAAGTGAACAACAATGACAATATCTGAATAAAAATCAGAAGCTGATATAAACTTTAAAGTTTAAGCGACAATTTAATAAAACACAATTATGCACTATGTTATTCCTGATGATCAGTCATGAAACAACACCGGTATCCCGCAGCCATACCGTAAATATAGGTATCGATATCCCACAGCCATACCGTACCTATTGGATATCCATGAAGAAGGCATATATTCGCCTAGCAAGATATTACACTTTCGTATAATAACTCACGCTGGACCGGTGCCTCGGTCTCTTGTGCTAACCAAGAATCAATTCACAAAACAATTTTGATTAAAGGAGTCAGATCAATGACATCCTTATCTATTCAACTCCCCATGTCACATGGTTCGGAGTTATCTCAACAACTGATGGCGAAATAACTAGAACAATTAGTTATTCGCTAATCTCAATTCAAAGTTTCACTATATAGAGTATATCTGGATAGTATAGTTATTCACTGTCTATCGAACCAAAAGGTTGGTTCTAGAAGAATGATTGCTAGAATACGAGAATGTCAATAAATATAGGAATATTGTTATTCAATATGCTATCAAAGTATTTATAAATAGTTCTTATATTTGAATATGTAAAACGATAAGCTATTCTGAATTTAGAATATGGAAGAATACTTGCATAATATAGTTCGAAATGAACATCACTTGAACGATAAGTGAAGTTAGGGTTACTTGCCTGGTATGCTCGATAACCTCTTACTATAACTCTGCTTATAACTGCTGGCTACTATCTCCGTCTAACACTTGACTGCACTCCTTGCTACTTGATTCTATAAACAAAAGAACTATCTTAATTGATAGACCAAACTCAATCGACGTAACAATACGTCTTAACATCTACCCGATCGGTTATAACCAGCATGGCATTTTAAAACTGTAACAGATAGCATGCATATCACGTAACACATAATCATGGCATTTGTATAACACGTAATCACATATTTTATGTAATACATAAGTTAGATCAGAGTTAAAATTAGATCAATAATAATATTTATCGATCAGATACTGACATCAAACTGATACACAAATCAAATGACATTGCAATACAAAAGAAATTAGGTCTCAAAAGTATTTTTATTGGAAGCGCAATATTTTTCTGAGTCTGTGCACGTTCGTTTCGTATTAAACGGACGAACGGTTTAATTATTATGAATAAAATAAGAAATAAATAGATTTAAATCAATTAATAATAATATTAATTGATTTTTAAATACCAAAATATAATTTTTAAAATCTAAAAATTATTTTTAGGAATTATTTGAATTATTTATAAATAATTTACCTTTATTTAACTATTTATAAATATGATTAATTGATTAATTGATTTTTAATCAATTAATTAAATTCATAAATAATTAACTAAAATGAATTATAAATAATTAAATCAATTTGTATTTTTAAAAATAATTAAAGGAAATAATTTTAGAAATTTAAAATAATTTAGAAAACAATTTTTTTGTATTTAAAATAATTATTAAATGATTTTTGAAAACAAATTAAATGATTTTTAAAATAAGAAAAATGAATTTTGAAATAAAAGTAAAAGAAATTAATCAGAAACAGATTAGTGAATTTGGAATTGGGGATTCAGGAATCAAAACCGGGTTGGTTTATTCATGGAAACGGGTTAAAGATGAACCGCTACCGGGTCGGGTTGAAGACCGCCGGAAACTGGGATTGAACCCAGAATCCGGTGGCTCTGCCGGTCTCCGGCGAGCTCTGGTTAAGGTTAAAACGGCTTGTTCATCCCGGGATTATCTTCTCAACACGTTCCTGGTAAGCTAGACACCATAATCCAACCGGAATCGTTAACAAACAACTCTGAAATCACAGATTCCGGCCAGAGTCACCATTAACGCCGGCGAAGAGCTCCAGTTCCGGCCAAGCATCAAAACAACGAATTTCTTACCCAAAAATAGTTATATATGTATCAATACGAAGCAAATTAACTGTACAATCTATTCGATTAATCAACATCAACAACAAAATCAACAATAATCTGTAACAATCAAAAGACAAAACGAATCAACTCAAGAATCCGATACTCCTCAATCCCAAACCAAACACATCGATTTACCCCTTAAATTAAAGCTATGAATCTCTAGAATCTAATTATATAACCCATATCAACCACAAATCAGTCAGTAGTCCAGAAAACTCAAAATTATAAACCGAAAACATTAAACCCGGTTTTGTAAGATACTCAATCTTAAATCGAGATACCTATATCAAAAGAACGGCCTTTCCACGGGCTTTGATTTGGTATATAGCACACAAACAACGGATCCCTGCAACACCTTCAATCAATTGATTTTGTTCAAGAACAACCCTAACCCCCAAATTGAATTTCTGGATTTTTTTTAATAATTTCTGAAATATAAATAAACTAAAATACTATAAATCTGCTATTTATACTTATAACAAATTATATCCCCAAAATGATTTAAGGGTGTTTTTTTATTCCTAAATTACAATATTTAAGCCCCAAAATAATAATTACGGGGAATAATTTTAAAAATGATAAAATACAAAATTAATGTCAAAATTCCCCAAAAATTACGAGTAATTCAAAAATACAAAAATAAAGGGTATTTGAAGGACGAATGATTTAATAAAAATAAAAACATCGATTCTGTGGGGTTTGTCGTCCCGGTGGGGTCCCGGTCTGTTGATTTTTGAAAAACGGAAACGATCCCTAAATTACCAAAAAATCTCGAAAACACGTAAAGTACATTCAAACGCGCATAAAATCAAATAAAACAGGTAACTCAATAAAGACGCTGATAAATACGCGTCCCGATTGCAGATAAATTCATATAATTGCAGTTTAAGCATATTTTTAATCAATCGAAAAAATTTTCTGGCCCGCACAGAAACACACATAACAGTTATAACATCTCATATCATAGCAACAATTACTTTAAATTTATAAATACACAATATTTATTTATTTAACATATAATATTCACATAATTTTCTCGGATATTACATCCTTCCCCCCTTAACAGGATTCTGTCCTCAGAATTAGCCTAGGAAAACAAATGAGGATACTTGGATTGCATTTCGCTTTCCAACTCCCAGGTCGACTCTTCAACCTTGGGATTCCTCCACAAGACTCGCACTAAAGATACAGACTTATTCCTAAGTACTCTTTCTTTCTTATCTAAGATCTGCACTGGTTGCTCTACAAAAGACAAATCTGCCTGAATCTCGATTGGGTCATATTCTATTACATGGTTCGAATCAGGCAAATAACGCTTCAACATTGACACGTGGAACACGTTGTGAATATGCTGCATGTGAGGTGGTAATGCTAATTCGTAAGCAACCTTTCCCACACGCTTCAAAATCTCAAAAGGACCAACATAACGTGGACTCAGTTTTCCTTTCTTCCCAAATCTTGATAAACCCTTCCAAGGTGAAACTTTTAATAACACTGCTTCTCCAATTTCAAATTCCATATCTTTTCTGGTAGGATCTGCATATTTGCGTTGACGATCTTGAGCTGCTATTAATCTTTTCCGAATGAGTTCTATTTTCTCTTTTGTCTGCTGGATCAATTCTGGACCCAAAATCTTTCTCTCACCAACTTCTTCCCAACATATTGGAGATCTGCATCTTCTCCCATACAAAGCTTCATAAGGCGGCATTCCAATACTGGTATAATAGCTGTTGTTGTAGGAGAATTCAACTAATGGCAAATGCTCGTCCCAACTCCCTTCAAAATCTAGTGCACATACCCTCAGCATATCTTCAATAGTCTGAATCGTCCTTTCACTTTGACCGTCTGTCTGCGGATGATACGTGATACTCATGTTCAGCTTCGTTCCGAGACAATCTTGAAAACTTCTCCAAAATCTTGAGTTAAATCAAGGATCTCTATCTGAAACTATGGATACTGGAACTCCATGTCGTGTCACAATTTCTTTAAGATATAACCGTACCAATTTATCCATTGAGAATCTCTCGTTGATAGGAAGAAAATGCGCCAATTTCGTCAATCTGTCGATAATAACCCAAATAGCATCATGATTTGCCCTGGTTCTCGGTAATCCAACTACGAAATCCATCGCGATATGCTCCCACTTCCATTCTGGAATGTCCAATGGTTGTATCAGTCCACTGGGCCTTTGATGTTCCGCTTTGACTCGATGGCAAGTGTAACATTTAGTTACCCATTCTACAATTTCTTTCTTCATGCTTGGCCACCAAAAGTTTTCTCTTAAATCTCTATACATCTTCGTACTTCCGGGATGAATTGAGTATCTGGAGTTGTGAGCGTCTCGAAGAATTTCATCTTTCAGATCGGCTATGTTGGGTATCCATATTCTGGAAAAAAATCTTAATATCCCTTTATCATCCTTTTGACTCCCTATTTCTTCTCCTGTCAAACTGTCTCGTTCATGGCTCATTACTTTTTCCTGACATCTTCTTATTTTCTCTAATAATTCTGGTTGAAAAGACATTGCACACAATACTTCTGTAGACATACTTGGGATACTGACCTCTATTTCCAGCTTCTCAAATTCCCTGATTAATTCCTCGGATGAAGTTATCATGTTTAACCTTTTTTTTCTGCTCAGAGCGTCGGCCACCACATTTGCTTTTCCTGGATGATAGTTGATAGTACAGTCATAGTCCTTGATTAGTTCTAGCCATCTTTGTTGTCTCATATTTAATTCCTTCTGGGTAAAGATATACTTCAAACTCTTGTGGTCCGAGTAGATCTCGCACTTTTCTCCATAAAGATAATGCCTCCAAATCTTCAATACAAACACTATAGCTGCCAATTCTAGATCATGCGTTGGATACTTTTCTTCATGTGGTTTCAACTATCTTGAAGCGTAGGCTATCACCTTGTCATGCTACATCAAAACACATCCCAGTCCTTTGTACGACGCGTCACTATAAATTACAAAATTTCCTTGATCATCTGGCAAGACTAGCACTGGAGAAGATACTAATCTATTCTTTAATTCTTGGAAACTCTCCTCACACTTCTTATCCCATTCAAATTTCTGGTTCTTCCTGGTTAGCTTTGTCAATGGCGTAGCTATCTTCGCGAAATCTTGCACAAATCTTCTGTAGTAACCTGCTAATCCCATGAAACTTTGCACTTCTGTTGGTGTCTTTGGCCTCTCCCAATTGATTATGGCTTCGATCTTCGCTGTATCTACTTCCACTCCTTTATTGCTAATCACGTGCCCAAGAAATCGTACTTCTTTTAACCAAAATTCACACTTGGAAAACTTTGCGTATAACTTCTCCTGTCGCAGTATCTCCAGAACTATCCTCAAATGCTCTGCATGCTCTTCTTCTGTCTTAGAATAGATCAAGATGTCGTCTATGAACACGATCACGAATTTATCCAAATACTTCTTGAATACTCGATTCATCAGATCCATGAAAGGTGCTGGTGCGTTGGTTAATCCAAATGCCATCACTAGAAACTCATAATGCCCATATCTGGTTCTAAATGCGGTCTTCGAAATGTCTTCAGGCTTGATCTTCAGTTGATGATATCCGGATCTTAAATCAATTTTAGAGAACCATACAGCGCCTCGCAATTGGTCAAACAAATCATCGATCCTTGGTAACGGGTACTTGTTCTTAATGGTTAGCTTATTCAGTTCTCGATAGTCGATACACAGTCGCATACTTCCATCTTTCTTCTTGACAAATAGTACTGGTGCGCCCCATGGGGATACACTGGGTCTTATAACTCCTTTCTCCAAAAGATCTTGCAGTTGAGTTGCCAATTCTTTCATCTCCACTGGTGCCATCCGATACGGAGCTTTAGAAACTGGTTCTGTTCCAGGTGCTAGATCAATTGCAAATTCAATTTCTCTAGCGGGAGGTAATCCTGGCAGATCATCTGGAAAGACATCTGAAAATTCGTTGACAACTGGGATCGCTTCTAGTGTTGGAACTTCTTTGCTGGTGTCTACCACATGGGCCAAATATGCTTCCCAATTCCGACGCAATAACTTTTTCACTTGAGCGATCGTTAAGAACTTCTTCTCTTGGCTATTTCCTCGAAATATCACCTTCTTCTTACTACCCAAGGTCTGAAGTCTTACTTTCCTATTCTTACAATCAATCTGAGCGTTATTTTCTGACAACCAATCCATTCCTAAAATGACATCAAATTCTCCCAACTTAAAAGGTATCAAGTTGGCATAGAAATGATGTCCTCCTATCTCAACATCACACCTCGGGCATACTCGGTCGACAAAAACTTGGTCGACAAAAACTTGGTCCTTATTAGCTAACTCTATCATTAACGCTTGTTCTAACAACTTAACTTCACAATGCAGTTTATTGATAAAACTTTGAGAAATAAATGACCTTGTAGCTCCAGAATCAAATAGAACTTTAGCATCTACGGAGTTGACTGGAAGCGTACCTGCAACCACGTCAGAACTCTGAACAGCATCCTGCATAGTCATATTGAATGTTCTGGCTTTTGGCTGGTTCTTGACTGGTGCTCCTTCAATCCTTGGCATACCTTGAGATGATGGTCCTGCAATCCTTGGAACATTTACACTTTGTGCTTGCTCTTTGCAGTTGTTGGCATAATGTCCTGTCTTTCCACATCGGAAACACGTAACTTCTTGCATCTGATTGCGGCACTCATGTGCATGATGTCCCTTCATATTGCACTTGTAGCACACAGAATTAGCTTTGCAAATCCCAGAATGTTTCCTGCCACAAAACTTGCAATCTGGCATTGGTGGACGATTGGACCTTTGCTGATTTGAATTCTGAAAACGGTTGCCTGGTCCTCCATTTCCTGATTATGGTCTCTTGAATCCCACATTCCTATTACCCTGAAATCCTGGCCTTTTGTTAAAACGGCCCTGAAAATTACTTGACTGCTGACCTCCCTCTAAGGTTTCCATTTTCCTTTTCTTCCCATCCTTTCTGAGACATATCACTCCTACTCTCAATCACCATTGCCTTCTGAACCACTGTCACATATGAAGTCAACTCAAACATGGCCACTCTGTTCTGAATCCAAAACTTTAATTCCTGTTCGAATCTTCTTGCTTTCTTTTCATCTGTATCAACCTGGTCTGGCACGAACCTTGCTAACTCAGTAAACTTAGCCTCGTACTCAGCCACAGTAAGATCACCCTGGGTCAGATTCAAGAATTTGATCTCCATTTGGTTCTTCATATACCTCGGGAAATACTTCTCCAGGAACAACTCTGTGAATCTCTCCCAAGTTATAAACTCACCTCCTTCCAATGCCCGCGTGGCTTCCCACCAATAGTTCGCCTCGCCCTTCAGAAAGTAGCTTGCAAACTTGGTCTTCTGTTCAGTTCCTGCTCCGACTAATTCAAAAGCCTTTTCCATCTCCTTGAGCCATGCATTGGCTTCCACAGGATCAACACTTCCCTTGAACTCAGGTGGCTTCACAGCTTGAAACTGCTTAAAAGTCACTGCAGGTGGTGCTGCTGCTTGCTCCTGCTGTTGCTGTTGCTGTTGTTGCTGCTGCGTAAGATGTAACATCTGCTGCTGCATCAGTCCCAACATCTGGATAATCGCTGGATCCGTACGGCTCTCGCTACGATCCTCTCCTGAATTATTCCTTCTCTTTGGTGCCATTATTCTGGTAAGAAAATAAGCAATATGTATAATAATATGTCAAGCATTGTGTCAAATATGTAGCAATTCCTTAGTATATCAAAATTCTCAAACATTATTCCCTCTCAAAATATCATAAAATTGCTACCATATTAACACAAGTGACATGATTATCACATAATCCTGCTTATTATCTCAAGAATAATAACACAAAGAAAATTTACTCCGAATTATCCAAACCTTTTAAATCCTTGCTTGAAATCTTAACTAAACCAACAAAATAGCAGGGCAATGATACAAGGCCCAAGGCTAGATGCAAAATAGAAAACCTAAACACCTTAACTATAACCTAGCCCAATAACCTAAATTTAATCTTATAAAAGCTAAACTATACGCGCCTATCTTATGTAATCTTCCTATGACTCATTTATGACAATCCTAAGCCTGTTTCAGTGACCATAACCTGTAGCTTTGATACCAACCTGTGACGCCCTCCAAACCCGGGGTCTAGATTTGGGGGTCAATTGCCACTAAATTATAATAAAATAATCACAGTGGAATAATATAATAAATACGACCCCTTGCATGCAACTGGATCGATCACAGGTTATAGTATGGAACAGGCACTAATACAAACCAAATGTTATTACAAACCATAAGTCTAATTAGTTTTACAACTTATTCAAATTTTATTACAAACCTTTATACTATTCAAGCGTCCCAAACTGTCTACCTGGAAAACACACCAAACTAATTACAAGCACTCGACTTCTGATCAAACTTGGGACTCAAGCCTGCTCTGGCTTAGCTGAAAGATTAGAATAATAAACAAGTATGAGCGAAAAGATGCTCAGCAAGTAAAATAGAGTTTTTAAGTGAACAACAATGACAATATCTGAATAAAAATCAGAAGCTGATATAAACTTTAAAGTTTAAGCGATAATTTAATAAAACACAATTATGCACTATGTTGTTCCTGATGATCAGTCATGAAACAACACCGGTATCCCACTGCTATACCGTAAATATAGGTATCGATATCCCGCAGCCATACCGTACCTATTGGATATCCATGAAGAAGGCACATATTCGCCTAGCAAGATATTACACTTTCGTATAATAACTCACGCTGGACCGGGGCCTCGGTCTCTTATGCTAACCAAGAATCAATTCACAAAATAATTTTGATTAAAGGAGTCGGATCGATGACATCCTTATCTATTCAACTCCCCATGTCACATGGTCTGGAGTTATCTCAACAACTGATGGCGAAATAACTAGAACAATTAGTTATTCGCTAATCTCAATTCAAAGTTTCACTGTATAGAGTATATCTGGATAGTATACTTATTCACTGTCTATCGAACCAAAAGGTTGGTTCTGAAAGGAATATGTCCTAAGTCCAATCATGTATTAGGATTTAGGAATAACTTTTATGTAATCTGTTTTGATTTCATTGATATTAATAAAGACTTGTTTTGTTTTTATTACGGGCTTTATCTATTTAAGTGTTTAAATAAGATATACCATAGTTTAGAGTAAAGCTTTTTATGGATTATGATGAGATCATAACAGTGAGACCTAAAAAGATGATAACTCTAAACTTAAATAGTTCTTGGTCATAGGATTACTAACTGGTAATTAATAATCCGCAAAGATCGGTACATACTATGCTTGCTTCATTATGAAGGATGTCTGTTCTCATAGACATTTGTGTGGTGACACTATAGCTAGTATGTAGGTGCTTATTATGGAATAAGTTCACTGAACATGACTCGCCCAGCTGAACAACTGATGGAGTTCACTCACATGTCAGCAGTTGTTCGCTTAGTGATAGTTGTACAAGTATCCTTAGACTTGAGGTCATCATAGTCATCTTGTGTACACTGAACTATGCTTTGGTTTAGTTCTTAGTCTCCAGGGACAATTATTAGGGCTCTTCTGGGTATAGGAATTTGTACACGAAGATAGTGTATGATCAATAAAGGATCTACCCCTTCCAGTGAAGGAGGCGAATGTTCAAGGCTGATCCACTTATGCTAGTTCAGGAATCTCTGGCCAGAGTAAATGAAATTAGAAAGGAGTTTCTAATTTGTATAGAACTATGCATAGTAAATGGTAAGTAAGTGATTAAATTTGATAGGCTTGACACGAGATCCATGCCTTGTATTTAATCGAGACATTGTCAGGTAGAAGGAGTTTATTGTACGGTAACTATTCACTGACAGGTTCTTGGTATTCTAAGCAGTGAATTCATATTATCCGGATAGTCGCGATATGTTGAGAAGCATCACTCACGATGTAGAATAAATGTGATTAATTAATTAATCATATTTAATAAATTAGAGAATTTATATAAATAATGATAAAATAGTTTTATTATTATTTATTTCTACTACCGGCTTAATATTGAACCTACGGGGTCACATCATAAAAAGAGAATGATTTTATGGTGGAGGAATTAATTAATAATGGCTAATAATTATTTATTTATGAAATAAATAATTAATTGGCAAATTTAATAATTGATTAAATGAGATTTAATTGATTATAAATTAATTAAGAAAAGTTCTTAATATTATTAATTAAGGATTTAATTTTTGGAAATTAAATCAAGAGAGAGAATTATTTCTAAAGTGTTTAGAAAAAGGATTAATGATTAAAAGGTGTTTTAATTATTAATGAGAATAATAAATGGGATAATAATAATAATATTTATGGAAAAATTTCAGCAGAAAATTTTGCCTATAAATACACTATTATAGACCCTATTTTTATTCCAACCCCAGAAACCCAAAAGTTTCAGAAAACCAAATTCTCTCCACCTCCTCCTCCTAAAAGTCGTTTTCTTGGTGGATACCGGTGGAGTGCTTCACACTTGAGGAGCAACTGCTAAGGATCTCTGATCGTTGTCTCCGAATTGTTTTTAAATGTTAGATTCGATCCCTCGAATTTTTATTCATGATTTATATGCTTTTATATGGATTTTATATGTGTAAAAGTGTTTTGCCATGACCCCGCTGCGTTAAAAATCCAACAATGGTATCAGAGCATAGGTTGTATGCATATAGATCTGTGGTAAAAATTTCAGAATTTTATGTGCTTGTATGAATTAATTATGATTTTTACAAGTTATATTATGGATTAATTTTGTCTGATGAGAAATCGTTTCTCATAATAATTTTGAATGTTGATCTGGATTCTACAAGTGTTGTAGATCGTCTGGGTATTTTTTTCATAATTTTATGATGTATAGATTTTTTATTATGAATTTTTGAAGTTCTTGTAGTTAAATTCGTAATTAAATAAGTAAATATATGTATATATAGTATATATAGTATATATATTTGTATATACATCTGTAAGTTATCTGCATAATCTGTACTGCTGTCTGTGATGTAATGCACAGAGAAAAGTAGATCAGAGGTGTCAGGCGCGCAAACCGAGGAAAGAAGACGGCTGCTGAAAAAGATTAAATATATATATATAGGGGTGTAACGCATTCTGGGAATGCGTTACACACCTGTGGCGCATTCACGGAATGCGTTACACCCTTTAATGGCTTAAAAGGGGTGTAACGCATCACCGGAATGCGTTACAGCCCGTCTGTTGATATTAAAATTGATTTTCTGGGAGTTTCGTAACTCCGTTTTGGGCGTGCAATATACCGTTGGATTCGTTTTTTCGAGACGGATCTAATGGAGTGATCAATTTTAGTTTATATAAAAGTTTTGAACTGTTTATATTCCATGAAGTGTTTTAAAGCTATTTTTAACTGTTTAAGTTGCTTTTAAATGCTTCATGTGATACATAGAGATGTATAATGCTTAGAATAATATGCTAGATGATATAACATGCCTACCTTGATGTTTATTCATGTTGATATATGTGATATATGCTTAGTTTATCATGCGATGATAGATTTAGGTGAACTTAAATAAACATAAGGCGTTTGTTAGACAACCTAGTATAGTGAAATTGTTTCATAACCTTAATAACAATATTATGAATACAATCATGAGATTCTTGTGTTTATGAAACACGTAATTGAATATGAATTTTGATATGAGAGAAAGGATGATTCTGTCAACAACATATTTCTATCTGTAAGAAAGGGTTATTAAGTGACGCCTTTTGACAATGCTCCACCCGATCCGGGAATCGTCTGATTATTGATTATTGATTTGAAATATTTAATTTAAAAGGAAGAATCTCTTTATAATATGATTATGATTGTAACGTAATATAATCCCTCTAAAATTAAATAATATCAAGTAGTAATTGGCCAATGACACAACGGGCTTGTGTCGGTCATAGCCTTCCAACATGGTAGAAAGTAGTTCTTGTTTTTGAATCATTGTCGTTTCGTGCCACAGCCGAGGGCTTTGATTTCGAAATAAGAAATACTTGTCTATTACATAGAGATGTGTACATTGAATAAGAATCTAAAGGTCGTTACGTGCCACAGCCGTGGGCCTTTGGGGACTGATTCAATTGTACGGAATGTTAGGTTCGACTTGACTTAGAATATTGAGTTTGTCGTGCCACAGCCGTGACTCAATTATTCAAGAGGCTAAAGTTTGATTAGGGAATAACATTAGATGTAACTGATAAGAGTTGTCTGCCTATTAAACATTACATGGCGTTTCGTGCCACAGCCGGGGTTGTGTGGTGGAATGTAGGATCCTTATTCCCACTAGCATTATGAATGCCTAATTTTTCACGTAGGGGGTTGAATAAATTAGGAAAACTAGTGGGAGCCACTTATGAATAAAGACCCGATTCATATAGTGTTTTGAAATGAAATCGAATATTTGCTAAGTGTTGTTATGTGTTTATCATTTACAGATTTACAATATACATTATGTCTTCTGGACTATCACTCAGGAGCATACTGGATGCTCACAAATTGACTGGTCCTAATTATGCTGACTGGCTTCGAAACTTGAGAATTGTTCTCAGGATTGAGAAGCTGGAATACGTGATTGACTCACCTAAGCCTACTGAACCTGCTAGTGATGCACATAATGATGAACATGTTGTGTATCATAAGTGGATAGATGATGCAAATGTTGCTCAATGCATCATGCTAGCTTCCATGAACATTGAGCTACAGAAGCAACATGAGCATATGGATGCTCACACTATCCTCATGCATCTACAAGAGTTGTATGATGTGGCGGGGAGGACAGCTCGATATGAGATATCGAAGGAGTTGTTCGGTTGTAGGATGTCTGAGGGATTATCTATGAATGACCATGTACTTAAGATGATCAATTTGATTGAACATCTTGGACAACTTGGTTTTGTCATGGATGGGGAGCTGAGCCAAGACTTGGTCTTGCAATCGCTTCCGAGTTCGTTCTCACAGTTTGTTGTGAACTTTCACATGAATAAGTTGGATGTCAGCCTGCCTGAACTCCACAACATGTTGAAGACTGCGGAATCGAATTTTTCCCCTAAGAAGAGTTCTGTTCTTCTAATTGGTGAAGGTTCCAATCCTAAGAAAAGGAAGAGGAACTGTTCCAAAAAGAAAAAAGTAGGTGAGAAAATGCCGGTTCCACCAAAAGCTGAAGACCCCAAGAGCAAAGTTGTTTGCTTTTACTATAACAAGGTGGGGCACTGGAAGAGGAACTGCAAGGTTTACCTTGCAGAATTGAAGAAGAAGGGTAGTGAGACTACCGCTTCTGATTCAGGTATGTTCATGATAGAAGTGAATATGTCATTTCTACTTGGGTATTAGATACCGCCTGTGGTTCTCAAATCTGCAATTTGTTGCAGGGACCAAGGAGAAGTAGGACTCTTGAGGAAGAGGAGGTGATTCTACTGATGGAAATGGAGCAAGAGTTGCTGCTGAAGATGTAGAATCATTTCATTTACATAGGCCTACGGGCAAGACTATTGTTTGAAATAATTGTTATTTTGTTCCCTCGATTGTGAGGAATATTATTCCCATATTAGACTTGGCTGGATTTTCATTTATTATTGAGAATAATGAATGTTCTATTCTTAGAGATAATATTCTTTATGGACGTGGTACTTTAAATAATGGTCTGAATATATGTGACATAATTTACTTCAGATTGAACAAACTAATAAAAGAAAAGGGATGATGAAAATCTCACTTTATAGTGGCACTGCAGTCTCCATTTAGTGGACATGGAGAGAGGGCTGCAAATTTGCTAGGATTGGTACACACAGATGTATGTGAACCAATGTCTACGCAAGCCATGGGTGGATTTCATACTTCATTACTTTCATGGATAATAGATCTAGATTCGGATATGTGAAACACAAGTCTGAGGCCTTTGAAAAGTTCAAAGAATATAAGTATGAAGTGGAGAAACAAACCAAATATAGTATTATAATTCTTCGATTAGATCGAGGTGGTGAATACTTGAATGGAGTGTTTCTAGATTATCTCAAAGTAAATTGTATAGTCTCTCAGTGGACGCCTCCAAATTGGTATCTGAAAGGAGAAATCGAACTTTGTTAGACATAGTTCGGTCCATGATGAGCTATGCAAATCTTCCAGTATTCCTATGGGGTTATGCATTGGAAACCTCAGCATATTTACTGAATAAGGTGCCTTCCAAAATCTGTTCCTCAAACTCCGTATGAGATATGGAAAGAAAGGAAACCGAGTCTTAAACACGTTAAGATTTGGGGATGTCCAGCTTATGTCAAGTAAGTTGACCCAAATAAGCTGGAATATCGATCCGGAAAATGTAGTTTTGTGGGATATCCTAAAGAGACTTTAGGGTATTACTTTTGCACCGATCATTGGGTGTTTGTCTCCAGACATGCTACCTTCTTGGAAAAGGAGTTTATCCTTGAAAGAAACAGTGGGAGCAAAATTAAACTTGATGAAGTTCAAGAAGCACAAACTACTACAGATCGAGTGGAAACACCTGTTCTAACTGAACAACCTTTTGTGGAACAGCCCATTCATAGATCAGGGAGAGTGTCTCGCCAACTTGAGAGGTATTATGGCCTTGTCATTGAGAATGACAATGAGTTGTCGATCATTGATGATGATGACCCTGTGACCTATAATGAGGCTATGAGTAGTGTTGACTCAGAGAAATGGCATAGTGCCATGAAATCCAGAATGGAATCTATGTATACGGTATACAAAAGATAGATTATAGCAGATGGCCAGGTGGAGACCTATAAGGCCAGGCTTGTGGCAAAAGGATTCAAACAAAGGCAATGGATTGACTTTGATGAAACTTTTTACCTGTAGCCCTGTTAAAATCAGTTCGGATTTTGCTTGCAAATACTGCTTACTACGACTATGAAATCTGGCAGATGGCCAGATGGTTTTCTTTCCAAAAGAAATGAAAACCTAGTGTGTAAGCTGCTGCGAACCATATGTGGTTTAAAGCAGGCTTCTCGAAAGACGGAACATTCGTTTTGATGAGACAATCAAAGAGTTTGATTTTATCAAAAACGTAGATGAACCATGCGTCTACAAAAGGGTTAGTGGGAGCGCGGTAACATTTCTTGTATTGTATTGAATTAGAGTTGACACACATAACAACATAGCAGACCCACTCACAAAGCTACTTTTTGAAAGTCACTTTGATCGTCATTAAGATGAGATGGGTATTAGATACCAGAGTCATTGGCTTTAGTACAAGTGGGAGATTGAAAGGAATATGTCCTAAGTCCAATCATGTATTAGGATTTAGGAATAACTTTTATGTAATCTGTTTTGATTTCATTGATATTAATAAAGACTTGTTTTGTTTTTATTACGGGCTTTATCTATTTAAGTGTTTAAATAAGATATACCATAGTTTAGAGTAAAGCTTTTTATGGATTATGATGAGATCATAATAGTGAGACCTAAAAAGATGATAACTCTAAACTTAAATAGTTCCTGGTCATAGGATTACTAACTGGTAATTACACTACACCATAAATGGCCTACAGCAACACCAAGAAAATGTTACAACAGGCCCAAAAAAGTGTTACCACAGCCAGAAAAAGGCCTAAGGTAACATAAAATTTAAGTTGCTTTTTTTCGAGTTACCTTTGGCCCCTAAGGTAACATTTCCTTTGCCCTGGTGCAACATGGACTTTTGTGTTACAATAGACATCAAAGGTAACGTCAATGTATGTCTATAGTATCACACTATATATGTTACCTTTGCACTTTGAATTTGCAAAAAAACATGGGGTCCACTTGTGGGGCCCATATTGGGGCCCACAGGTGAGCCCCATTTTTTATAATGATTTGTATTATATTAATTTGACATGATTTGTTTGTAAATTGAACACATATACTACATGAAATTATGCTATTTGAAATCGAACAATCCCATCATTACATACCACAAAATGTATTACATACAAACCAACTCAAACATTCAAACCATCACATGTCTAAAACTACGACAACGACAATTATTTTAACAAAACAAAATAGTTCAGTTCTTTATTAAACATTAGGAAAAAAAAGATAAACTTAATAAAATAGTAACACTGGAAATTCTTCGCATTCTCCTCGACTTCAGACGCAAGTGTTTGGTCCACTTTTTGTTAAGTGTCCTCTTTTACCAGCATGTCCCTAACTGCATGATACCCCAAAGATAACAATGCACAAATTAGTTAAGCACTTCTGATAGATGCTTTAGGCAGACAAACAGTAAACCGCATTCATGAGAGTGCAAAAACATGGTAGAATTTACAAAACAAATATAATGTACGTACAAAACAAAGTTAAAATATTATAGGGGCAGGGATGATATAACCGAAATAGATAAAGCCTTATACGATGTAATTCTAAAGAAATTACATTACAGTAGCATGTAATTCCAGAAATACAGGTTCAACAGAAATGCATCTGGTGACATGCATTCAGCAGAACGCAGACAAAGCATTACAGTATCATGTAATTCCAGAAATACAGGTTTAACAGAAATGCAGGTGAGTATTTAAATTGTGGACAAAGAGGTATATGTCAAAAAAGGCCGACAACCTCTAAAAACGAATTTCGCATCCATGACAGAACAATGTATATTAACTGACTGTTCTGGTGCTAAGAAACCCCTCAGATAAGTAAATTCAACAAAATCACATATCTTGCTTTAACATCTGTTTTATATAGATTCAATTGCAAATTTAAATGAACAAACTGCAGATGTGAAGATATAAATTACCTGATCCCTGCAACAATCCTAGCTGACATTATTTTTGATGTTTCAGCATAACGTTGCCCCATGATCCATGTAAGCGCCGTAGCACAAACTGCGTATGAATATCACTAGGCGTTAAATTCAGCGCTGCCAATTTCATAATCAATTCAAATTTACAAGATTATCACCAGTCAAAACTCTGCATTACTTCTGTAATAATATTCTACAATCTAAGCATAAGTAAAGAAAGGTGTACAAACTTAGGTTCTGTATTCTTCACATGCTAAACAGATGTTTATTTTCCCTGGTCTTCCTAAACAGCATCTAAATATGTGCTAACTAATAGATCCACAAGAATCTATATCAAAAAGCAATGGTAGAGCTAGAAAACCTTAACTCAGGGGACAGGGCACTAAAATAAATTAAAAACATACAAGTTAGACATCTCTTTATAAAAAAAAAATTCTCTACTGGGGGCAAAAATTATTTCCAATCATATACCATAATATGATTAGTATTTTTTTTATTTTTGGGTTTAGTGGGGACTATAAGTCTCATCTACATTAAACTATTTCAAAAACTGCACAAAACATTATTACACGTAAAGGAGAACCAATCGTATAACATGAATATGAATACAAAGAAGTAGAGCTGGAAAATTACTTTTACAAAGTTAACAATGACAACCATAATTGGTATGAGTCTAGCATATTAGTTTACGACAGTGGAATTCTCGAGTTGATGATTTGATTCGTATAGAAATCCTTTAGGCCTTCACCCCTTCCTCCTGAATAACTTTAGTAGTCGTAAATCCTAATCAACATAATAAGTTTCTGTAATATATGCATCAGACCAAACACACAAGAATCTGCACTTTATGTACTGAGGAAAATTTCTTGCTCAGAGTAAGACCTAAATGGTTGGTGACTTTAATATAGGGCTCTGCCTTCAAACTAAATGCACGTTATAACCCTTCCCTTAACACAGAACAAATATAAGTTGAATTCATTTTAAGATACTGCACAACTTAGTATGTACAAGCCTACACAACGTGAAACAACTTTACCTACACCAGTATATTCAAATTTAAAAAACTCATAAGTCGTTGTAGACACCGGATAATCAAATTAAAAAAACTCATAAATCGTGGTAAATACCAGATAGTCACTTACTTCCTGAACTCCATAATTGCGGATAGCATTCCCAACTTTCATCACAATGTTGTACATTTATTTGTAAGTCAGCCACACGTAACTTCCATGCTACATGTAAAACAAAAGTAATCTTACTATTACTTAAGAAAATGTAATGTAAACAGAGGAAGTGAGGACAATACTAGTTAAACTGTATATATAATGCTTTGGAAAATGAGCGATTAGTATAACTTAAAAATGGACATCATGCACCAGACGCCAATAGCTTATTCTATAAATTGATAAATTAAGTCACAGTGAGGATCTAGACAGATGCTGGGCGAAAAGCTAGAATCGTAAGTTTTACCAAATTTTGGACTAAAACAAAATTAAACTAAACCAACTTACACGTTACCTATATAGACACTTCTTACGTGTCTTTCATTAAAAGATACCTATTCATGTTAATTACTGAGTAACAAACAAATCCAAAAGTATGACAATTTCTAAACCAAAATGCCCATCATCACACAAAACTACTCAATTCAAATCCTCCCCTCTAAAGCACATATATATACACTTGATACTTCTAAAAGTACCAAATCCAGCTAATATACAGCAAAACAGAAACCAAACCAACACAAAAACACACTCAAAACCAGTCAAGCTTACGAGTTTACAAACACAAAAATCATTCAAAACTAGTCAAGGTTACGAATTAACAAATATAAATAATTCACTCAACATTTGATACTAGTAAAAAAAACTTCCAAATTTATGAATATAAAAAACACAATCCACACTAAATTTCATTCAACGCTAGTAAATCTTCCAAATTTCAAAATATAACAAACACAACACACACAAAATTTCATTCAACACTAGGAAATCATCCAAATTTATGAATATAACAAACAGTAAAACAGAAACATACATTTAAAACTAGTAAAACTTACAATCTCCCGGTGACCAAGCATTCGATTATTAAGATTCTTTTCACCCATTACAAATGAAAGTGCACTGCTCAACCGAAATATAATACACTGAAGTTGTGGAACAGATAAACTACTCCCGTTTCAAGATTTTAATAACTCTGAAATACAACACAATATAAAATGTAAATATCCAAATTAAAGAAGCCCTAAAACCAAAGAGAAACATGAATTACCTGAAGTTAAAGCGAAGAAATCGAGTCATATGAATTGAAAATAAGAAACCCCTAATTGGAAGAGCCCTTGCCAAACTATATTGAAAAACCCTAATTTGAAGAAGAAAATTTACTTTAGATGAAGAGATTTACAGAGAGGCTATGTATGAGACAGAGGTTTAAGAGAGAGAGAGAGTTTTAGGAAGAGTACAAGAGAGGGAGAAGAGGAAGAGAGTGTAATGACGAGATAAAAAGTGGGTTGGGCGGCTTTCATCCAAAAAAAGGGCGCTCCGTTTGAAATTTTTTACAAATTTTGTCCGCTTTTAAAAATTTCAAGTCTCCAGAAAAAGTATACAATTTGTAATTTATAATTGTAGTAAATAATATTGAAAACATTATTTTAGAACAAAATTAGTTATATAATTTGTTACTTGCATAAATCTGTATATTTACATTTTAATTTTTATTTTTAAAAATGTGTACATCAATGCTCGTATCAGAATGAAAGAGAATTATAATATTTTAATTTTTTATTACTTAAAATTTTATATTAAAATTTTAAAATTTTGACTTTTCTAAAATTTTAATACCCAAGTCAGTCCAAAAAACTACCGCTTCTCCAAAAGTTTTGAGCCTACTTTAGTACACCTTATCGAGAGCCCAACATTGCTAATTTTTTTACTAAACTTTTAAGTTTAAATAGTGTTCAAATTTTTTAATAATAAAAAATTATTAGTTACTAATTAGTACAGTTTACAGAATTTAACAAAAATAATTTATTTTATCAATCTTAGCTAATATTAAAATTATTGCTTAATTGTGTCATCAAAATTGATTAATTTTGAAGTCAAATAATTATATAAATTTAATTGTTTGTAAAATATTACTTTTTTATCCATTAACACCCTATTGTAACATAAGTTTCCACATGTTACGATATGTAACACTTTGAAGGTATAGTAACATGTTATGAAGGCTATGGTAACATGAAAAACACTAGGTTGCGGTAGGCTAAGTTGAGCATACCTAAAGTAACATAATTTTGTAACACGCATGATTAAACCATTGCGATAGGCCATCTATGGCGTAGTGTTAATAATCCGCAAAGATCGGTACATACTATGCTTGCTTCATTATGAAGGATGTCTGTTCTCATAGACATTTGTGTGGTGACACTATAGCTAGTATGTAGGTGCTTATTATGGAATAAGTTCACTGAACATGACTCGCCCAGCTGAACAACTGATGGAGTTCACTCACGTGTCAGCAGTTGTTCGCTTAGTGATAGTTGTACAAGTATCCTTAGACTTGAGGTCATCATAGTCATCTTGTGTACACTGAACTATGCTTTGGTTTAGTTCTTAGTCTCCAGGGACAATTATTAGGGCTCTTCTGGGTATAGGAATTTGTACACGAAGATAGTGTATGATCAATAAAGGATCTACCCCTTCTAGTGAAGGAGGCGAATGTTCAAGGCTGATCCACTTATGCTAGTTCAGGAATCTCTGGCCAGAGTAAATGAAATTAGAAAGGAGTTTCTAATTTGCATAGAACTATGCATAGTAAATGGTAAGCAAGTGATTAAATTTGATAAGGTTGACACGAGATCCATGCCTTGTATTTAATCGGGACATTGTAGGGTAGAAGGAGTTTATTGTACGGTAACTATTCACTGACAGGTTCTTGGTATTCTAAGCAGTGAATTCATATTATCCGGATAGTCGCGATATGTTGAGAAGCATCACTGACGATGTAGAATAAATGTGATTAACTAATTAATCATATTTAATAAATTAGAGAATTTATATAAATAATGATAAAATAGTTTTATTATTATTTATTTCTACTACCGGCTTAATATTGAACCTACAGGGTCACACCATAAAAAGAGAATGATTTTATGGTGGAGGAATTAATTAATAATGCCTAATAATTATTTATTTGTGAAATAAATAATTAATTGGCAAATTTAATAATTGATTAAATGAGATTTAATTGATTATAAATTAATTAAGAAAAGTTCTTAATATTATTAATTAAGGATTTAATTTTTGGAAATTAAATCAAGAGAGAGAATTATTTCTAAAGTGTTTAGAAAAAGGATTAATGATTAAAAGGTGTTTTAATTATTAATGAGAATAATAAATGGGATAATAATAATAATATTTATAGGAAAATTTCAGCAGAAAATTTTGCCTATAAATACACTATTATAGACCCTATTTTTATTCCAACCCCAGAAACCCAAAAGTTTCAGAAAACCAAATTCTCTCCACCTCCTCCTCCTCCTAAAAGTCGTTTTCTTGGTGGATACCGGTGGAGTGCTTCACACTTGAGGAGCAACTGCTAAGGATCTCTGATCGTTGTCTCCGAATTGTTTTTAAAGGTTAGATTCGATCCCTCGAATTTTTATTCACGATTTATATGCTTTTATATGGATTTTATATGTGTAAAAGTGTTTTGCCATGACCCCGCTGCGTTAAAAATCCAACAGGTTCTAACAGAATGATTGCTAGAATACGAGAATGTCAATAAATATAGGAATATTGTTATTCAATATGCTATCAAAGTATTTATAAACAGTTCTTATATTTGAATATGTAAAACAATAAGCTATTCTAAATTTAGAATATGGAAGAATACTTGCATAATATAGTTTGAAATGAACATCACTTGAACGATAAGTGAAGTTAGGGTTACTTGCCCGGTATGCTCGATAACCTCTTACTATAACTCTGCTTATAACTGCTGGCTACTATCTCCGTCTAACACTTGACTGCACTCCTTGCTACTTGATTCTATAAACAAAAGAACTATCTTAATTGATAGACCAAACTCAATCGACGTAACTATACGTCTTAACATCTACCCGATCGGTTATAACCAGCATGGCATTTTAAAACTGTAACAGATAGCATGCATATCACGTAACACATAATCATGGCATTTGTATAACACGTAATCACATATTTTATGTAACACATAAGTTAGATCATTAAAAGATACGTCTCCGGGCGTTCAGAGTTAAAATTAGATCAATAATAATATTTACCGATCAGATACTGACATCAAACTGATACACAAATCAAATGACATTGCAATATAAAAGAAATTAGGTCTCAAAAGTATTTTTATTGGAAGCGCAATATTTTTCTGAGTCTGTACACGTTCGTTTCGTATTAAACGGACGAACGGTTTAATTATTATGAATAAAATAAGAAATAAATAGATTTAAATCAATTAATAATAATATTAATTGATTTTTAAATACCAAAATATAATTTTTAAAACCTAAAAATAATTTTTAGGAATTATTTGAATTAATTATAAATAATTTACCTTTATTTAACTATTTATAAATATAATTAATTGATTAATTGATTTTTAATCAATTAATTAAATTCATATATAATTAACTAAAATGAATTATAAATAATAAATCAATTTGTATATTTGAAAATAATTAAAGGAAATAATTTTAGAAATTTAAAATAATTTAGAAAACAATTTTTTTGTATTTAAAATAATTATTAAATGATTTTTGAAAACAAATTAAATGATTTTTAAAATAAGAAAAATGAATTTTGAAATAAAAGTAAAAGAAATTAATCAGAAACAGATTAGTGAATTTGGAATTGGGGATTCAGGAATCAAAACCGGGTTGGTTTATTCATGGAAACGGGTTAAAGATGAACCGCTACCGGGTCGGGTTGAAGGCCGCCGGAAACTGGGATTGAACCCAGAATCCGGTGGCTCTGCCGGACTCCGGCGAGCTCCGGTTAAAGTTAAAACGGCTTGTTCATCCCGGGATTATCGTCTCAACACGTTCCTGGTAAGCTAGACACCATAATCCAACCGGAATCGTTAACAAACAACTCCGAAATCACAGATTTCGGCCGGAGTCACCATTAACGCCGGCGAAGAGCTCCAGTTCCGGCCAAGCATCAAAACAACGAATTTCTTACCCAAAAATAGTTATATATGTATCAATACGAAGCTAATTAACTGTACAATCTATTCGATTAATCAACATCAACAACAAAATCAACAATAATCTGTAACAATCAAAAGACAAAACGAATCAACTCAAGAATCTGATACTCCTCAATCCGAAACCAAACACATCGATTTACTCCTTAAATTAAAGCTATGAATCTCTAGAATCTAATTATATAACCCATATCAACCACAAATCAGTCAGTAGTCCAGAAAACTCAAAATTATAAACCGAAAACATTAAACCCGATTTTGTAAGATACTCAATCTTAAATCGAGATACCTATATCAAAAGAACGGCCTTTCCACGGGCTTTGATTTGGTATATAGCACACAAACAACGGATCCCTGCAACACCTTCAATCAATTGATTTTGTTCAAGAACAACCATAACCTCCAAATTGAATTTCTGGATTTTTTTTTTAAATAATTTCTGAAATATAAATAAACTAAAATACTATAAATCTGCTATTTATACTTATAACAAATTATATCCCCAAAATGATTTAAGGATGTTTTTTATCCCTAAATTACAATATTCAAGCCCCAAAATAATAATTACGGGGAATAATTTTAAAAACGATAAAATACAAAATTAATGTCAAAATTCCCCAAAAATTACGAGTAATTCAAAAATACAAAAATAAAGGGTATTTGAAGGACGAATGATTTAATAAAAATAAAAACATCGATTCTGTGGGGTTTGTCGTCCCGGTGGGGTCCCGGTCTGTTGATTTTTGAAAAACGGAAATGATCCCTAAATTACCAGAAAATCTCGAAAACACGTAAAGTACATTTAAACGCGCATAAAATCAAATAAAACAGGTAACTCAATAAAGACGCTGATAAATACGCGTCCCGATTGCAGATAAATTCATATAATTGCAGTTTAAGCATATTTTTAATCAATCGAAAAAAATTTCTGGCCCGCACAGAAACACACATAACAGTTATAACATCTCATATCATAGCAACAATTACTTTAAATTTATAAACACACAATATTTATTTATTTAACATATAATATTCATATAATTTTCCCGGATATTACAGCAAAGCTGTTTGCTTTCACTGTAACAAGGTGGGGCACTGGAAGAGGAACTGCATGGTTTACCTTGCAGAATTGAAGAAGAAGAAGGGTAGCGAGGCTACCACTTCCGCTTCAGGTATGTTCATGATTGAAGTGAATATGTCATTAAATCAAATTTCTACTTGGGTATTAGATACCGCCTGTGGTTCTCATATTTACAATTCGTTGCAGGGACTAAGGAGAAGTAGGACTCTTGAGGAAGATGAGGTGATTCTACGGATGGGAAATGGAGCAAGAGTTGCTGCTGAAGCTATAGGATCATTTCATTTACATATGCCTACGGGCAAGACTATTGTTTTAAATAATTGTTATTTTGTTCCTTCGATTGTGAGGAATATTATTTCTATTCCCATGTTAGAATTGGATGGATTTTCGTTTGTTATTAAGAATAATAAATGCTCAATTCTTAGAGATAACGTTCTTTATGGAAGTGGTATTTTAAATAATGGTTTGTATGTATGTGACGTAGAGCATGATTTACTAAAAATTGAACATACTAATAAAAGAAAAAGGGATGATGAAAATCTCACCTTTTTGTGGCACTGCAGACTTGGTCATATTAGTGAAAATAGACTGCGAACATTGCATAAGGAAGGGTTACTTGACCCCTTTGATTTTGAATCATATCCTACATGCGAGTCTTGTCTATTAGGTAAAATGACCAAATCTCCATTTAGTGGACATGGAGAGAGGGCTGCAGATTTGCTAGGATCGGTACACACAGATGTATGTGGACCAATGTCTACGCAAGCCATGGGTGGATTTTCATACTTCATTACTTTCATAGATGATCGATATAGATTCGTATATGTGTATTTGATGAAACACAAGTCTGAAGCCTTTGAAAAGTTCAAAGAATATAAGCATGAAGTGGAGAAACAAACCAAACATAGTATTATAACTCTTCGATCAGATCGAGGTGGTGAATACTTGAATGGAGAGTTTCTAGATTATCTCAAAGAAAATGGTATAGTCTCCCAGTGGACTCCTCCATATACTCCACAGTTGAATGGGGTATCTGAAAGGAGAAATCGAACTTTGTTAGACATGGTTCGGTTCATGATGAGCTATGCGAATCTTCCAGTATTCCTGTGGGGTTATGCATTGGAAACCTCAGCATATTTACTGAATAAGGTGTCTTCCAAATCTGTTCCTCAAACTCCATATGAGATATGGAAAGAAAGGAAACCGAGTCTTAAACACGTTAAGATTTGGGGATGTCGAGCTTATGTCAAGAAAGTTGACCCAGATAAGTTGGAATCTCGATCCGTAGAATATAGTTTTGTGGGATATCCTAAAGAGACTTTAGGGTATTACTTTTACACCGATCATATGGTGTTTGTCTCCAGACATGCTACCTTCTTGGAAAAACAGTTTATCCTTGAAGGAAATAGTGGGAGCAAAATTGAACTTGATGAAGTTCAAGAAGCACAAACTACTACGAATCAAGTGGAAACACCTGTTCAGACTGAACAACCTTCTGTAGAACAGCCCATTCGTAGGTCAGGGAGAGTGTCTCGCCAACCTGAGAGGTATTATGGCCTTGTCATTGAGAATGACAATGAGTTACCAATCATTGATGATGACGACCCTATGACCTATAATGAGGCTAGGAGTAGTGTTGACTCAGAAAAATGGCAAAGTGCCATGAAATCCGAAATAGAATCTATGTATACCAACCAAGTATGGACTTTGGTTGAAGCACCTGAGGGTGTGAAGCCTATTGAGTGCAAATGGGTATACAAAAGAAAGATTGGAGCAGATGGCCAGGTGGAGACCTATAAGGCCGGGCTCGTGGCAAAAGGATTCAGACAAAGGCAAGGGATTGACTTTGATGAAACTTTTTCACCTGTAGCCCTGTTAAAATCAATTCGGAGTTTGCTTGCGATTGCTGCTTACTACGACTATGAGATCTGGCAAATGGACGTGAAAACGGCCTTCCTCAATGGGAAACTTGAAGAGGAAGAGTATATGACACAACCAGAGGGTTTTCTTTCTAAGGGAAATGAACACCTAGTGTGTAAGCTGCTGCGAACCATATATGGTTTAAAGCAAGCTTCTCGTAGATGGAACATCCGTTTTGATGAGACAATCAAAGAGTTTGGTTTTATCAAAAACATAGATGAACCATGTGTCTACAAGAAGGTTAGTGGGAGCGCGGTAACATTTCTTGTATTGTATGTGGATGACATATGTAATATCCGGGATATATCGTGTGATTATTTTACTATTAAATAATTATTATGTGTGTTCAGTATCTATTCTGTGAGTTAATTGTTAAATATGTTATCTGTACTTGGATATTCAAAAATATTATTAATTGAGTATTTTCATTTTTATATGTCCAAAATAAAACATAGATAATTGTCATATCTTCCTAATTATTTTTATGTTGATTTATGGATTTATAAGAATCATATGAAATTTCTAAAATCTTTTTCCGAGTATTTAAAACCTATTTTATAAAAACGTGAACCAACCGACGTCACCCGTAATTACGTTTTTGGAACCCGAAACTCTTCCGAGAACTCCTTCCTAACATAATTGTAATATTCCGAGCATATTCCATGTTTCGACTTTTTCGATCCGGCGTACGGTTTGTTCTGCGCGGGTCCCGGCGCAACATTTTCGATACACTATTCGTTCCGATAAATCATAAAAACCCGAATTTTTGATAAACGGGAGCTTTTTATTAAACTTTCTCAATTATCACTTCGTAGTACGTGTAACCAGACGCTGAGACCAAGATCGCAGTACAAATTGTACTGGTTTGGATAATTATCCCGAAAACCGATACCGTTTGGATCAGTTTTTGTAAATAAACGTACCGTTTTATATCCGGAATGATCCAACGGGATACTAATTTTCCGTAATTATAAATAGCCTTTTACCGTATTTTATTTCGTATCAAAATCATTTGCAGATAGTTAATTTTATAATTTTCAGAGAAAAACCCTAATTACATAAACTGTTCTAAGAATCAAACAGCAAAACGAAGGCGTTACTGATCTCTGTTTCCAAAGCTTGAGTAACCAAAACGAAGGATTTGAAGTGTTCTACCAGATTCTGAGCTTCGTTTTACTGCAGAAATCAAGAAGAGGCAAGACGTAGGAAAGGGAAACAGGTAGTTGAGGAGTAAGACGATTGTGATTGGAAGCGAGTGCAGGATAGTAAGCTAATACCAGGCAAGTGTTCTGAACTTTCTCGAGATATTGTAGTACTTGATAGTCTTGTTGATATTGCAAGTGCTTTGAAGCACTGAAACCCAAACCCTGGTTCCAGTTATTGTTCTTGAGCCATGAACCTTATTCTTTCTATACCCTTGATTGTTGTATACCCAAACACGAACCTCAAGTATACGATATTTCTCCACAAATTCATACAAACTAAATATTAAACCCTGAACCAGATTGCTTACACATTCAAATCTTTGTATTTTATGCTGTGGAAGACCAAATCCTTGAAACCCTGAAACATTGATTCATTTTATCCAATTATTTCATTACCTAGTATCCAAACTTTAAAAATACTCGGTTGATCCTTATGCAGATTAAAACCATTTCATTATGGAACATCAAATGTTGTTAATGATTCTGGTTATTGCTTATTATTTTTTATTCTATTATTATGTTAGAATTGGATTGTTTTTATAAAATTGTGGACCAGATTCATGGTCAGACCATATAATGGTCAAGTTAGGCCAATGTGTGCCTTGGATCCAGTAGTTAGAGCAGTGTTGTGTGCTTTGCTCGGGGTTAGTGCGTAACTGATCAGCAGCCTAACCTTGGTTTTTAATATGAAAATATAATATCCAATTCTAAATCATAATCCATTGTTCACTTGATATCATAATCATGTTCACTTGATGATCATTATTCTCAGTTTTTTCATTGTGACTTGCTGAGCTAGTTAGCTCATTTGTGCGATATTGTTTCTGTTCTTTTCCAGTTAAGAAGGAACCAGTTGGTACCACGGATCCCCAGTCCAGCGCGAGAGCAAGGGGTTCAGGTTGATTGAGCTGAGCTAGTAGGCTTCTTTTGGGATAATTTAAGTTTGTAAAAGTTTGTAATAATGTTTAATACTCAGTTTTGAGTTTGGAATAGTTGGGATTTGAATGGTATGTAATATAAGTAGATGTGTGGCTTGTGTGCATACTTTAACCTGTTGCGATCCGTGGTAGTTGGTAAGTAGGGTCACTGCATATTATGATTATCTTTATTATTGTTATAAGCAGGTTATAAATAAGGCGTGTGTGTGGACCCCAAACTTCTGACCCGGGTTTGGAGGGCGCCACAGGTTTGGTATCAGAGCTACAGGTTATAAGTCACTGACACAAGTCTAGGTTGACGGGAATGGGTAGAGGGTTAGGATTAGAAGTAAGGAATAGAAAGATAGAACGTCGAGAGGTTGAGTGCTTCGGTATATCAGGTATTAGTGAAATTCGCGTTATGGTTCGAGATTATGATATTGCGATATGATTTCAGATAGCAGCGATGGCAGACTCTTTTATTCCTGTATCAGCTGATCACTCAGAGCCTTCAGTTGGAGTGCCGTCTTCGGATCCATGTCCTGTTGTTCCACCAATGTTGGCTATATTACCTCCACCTGTGTTGCAGCCCATACCATTGAAGGCTATTCCACCTCCAGGCATGAGGCCACCTGTCAGAAGACCCCCACCTGCTGATTCAGGCTTTACTAGTCATTCGGTCACAGGAGTAACTTTCCAGTTCTCTTCCTATCCTGTCCCATATCATCAGTTTGAGGCTTGCCTTATAGAGCAGCGATTCCTACAGGGTCAGATCCAGGAGTTATTGCATATCATACGTACCAGAGAGATGGGGAGTGGTGAGAGGCGACTTAGAGAGAGGCTCCAGGTGTTTCGTAGAGCAGCTGCTATGAGGATTGATGAGGCTACACATGAGGACCTCACCCCTGATTTCCTAGTGGAATGGGCTAAGTGGGTTCTAGAAGAGCTTGAGGAGATAGGAGGTCCAGATTTTCCATGAACCAGAGATTCAGAGATGGAGATGTTGAGCAGTATTGTTATGGTTATGTAGTATGTACAGTAGTGTGTAGTGTGTATCAGTAGAATTTTGAGTTGTATTTATAAACTAGCTATGCTGACTAGTGAGTAGGTTGTTGTACCCTTTTTGTTTTTACTTTCGAAGCGTCTTTACACTTGTACTACCTAAAACTTTTGATCTATATATATCAGTACCTTTTCCTTTCCATTACTGTCATTTACTTTATTGCACCAGTTATACCCCTGTGATACCATGTACCCTGTTTTCCATAACTGTTTATATTCTGTAAAGAAGCATGCAATTTACTTAGTTACAACTATTTTCAAAAAGAGATATTTTTGTTTTGCAAAACTGTTCTTCTATGCAAAAGATTGATTCAAAAGCTAAATAAGTTGATTGTTTCTTTACAGAAAATGCCTCCTAGAAGAAATACCCGCACCAACACCCAGAATGAAGAAACCAACAACAACAACAATAACAACCAAGATGATACAAATCCAAATGTGAACCCAGGACCCATGGACCCAGCAATAGCCCAGATTCTTCAAATCTTGGCCCAACAAATAGTTCACCTGGCACATCAACAACAAAGGCAGACCATCCCCCAAGTAACTTTTAAAACTTTTCAAGCAGTAAACCCACCAGAATTCAAGGTTTCCTTAGAGCCAATTGAAGTAAATGTTTGGTTAAAGGAAATAGAGAAGGCATTTGCCTTAGTGAAAGTAAAGGAAGAACAGAAGGTTGAGTTTGCAAGTTACTATTTGAAGAATGAGGCCACATATTGGTGGGAGATGGTGAAGACATTGGAAGGTACAAATGTAATTACTTGGGAAAGGTTTAAGGAATTGTTTTTAGAAAAGTATTTTCCTCAGTTTGTTCAGGATCAAATGGAGCTGAAGTTTTTAGAATTAAAGCAAGGGAACATGTCAGTAACAGATTATGAGGGTAAGTTTGAGGAATTGTCAAGGTATATACCGTCGTATGTGGATACTGACAAGAAGAAGGCTAAGAGATTCCAACAAGGTTTGAAACCATGGATCAGAGGGAAGGTAGCCATTTTTGAATTGGATACCTATGCAGGAGTAGTACAGAAGGCTATGATCGCAGAGACAGAGAGTGAGAAGTTTCAGAAGGAAAAGGAAAGGAAGAAAAGGAAATTTGAAGGGAATGAGGGCCAGTCACAACCAGGGAAGTCTCCAAATTTTAAGAAGGGCAAGTTTCAGCCAGGGAGAAATTTTAATATCAGAAGACAGAATGCAGGAGACGGAGGCCAGAGCAACCGTCCAGTTAATGCAAATCAGCCGAATCAGTTGAGACTAACTTTTTCGGATTGTCAGGTATGTGGGAAGAAGCATGGGGGAGTTTGTAATAAGTTGAATGTGGTATGTTTCAAATGTAACCAGAAAGGGCACTATTCGAGGGAGTGCCGAAATTAGCCAGCAAACAAGGATCAGCCTATCCGGAATCCAGCAGTAAAGGTTCCAGCCATTGGATTTACGTGTTTTAAATATGGGAAGCCAGGACATATGGCCAGGGATTGCAAGACACCAGCCCCAGTCAGTATTACATTGAGGATCATGGGATCTACCCCAACAGTGAATGAGACTCCAAGGGCTAGAGTTTTTGATATGTCTGTGAAAGATGCTATCTAGGATACGGATGTCGTGGCAGGTACGCTTAATGTGAATTCTTTATGTGCCAAAGTGTTAATAGATTCAGGAGCAACCCGATCGTTTGTTTCACAAGATTTTGTTAGTAAGTTAAATTGTCCAGTTGAGTGTTTAAATGAAATAATGATTGTGGAATTGGCAAATCAAGAACGTGTATCTGTTAATCAAGTTTGTGGGAATTGTGAGATTGAGATTTCTGGTAGTAAGTTTTGCGTAGATTTGATACTATTTAAGTTAGGGGAGTTTGATATTATATTAGGAATGGATTGGTTATCTAAGCACGATGCCCATATAGATTGTCGCAATAAGAAGGTAATGGTGAAAACGCCAGACGAAAGGATAGTAACGTTCAAGGGACAAAAGCAAGTAAAGAAGTTCTTAACAATGATTCAAGCTAAGAAGTTATTACGGCAAGGATGCGAGCATTTTATAGCAAATGTGATTGAAAGAAGTCAAGAACCAACAAAACTTGAAGATATTCCAGTTGTGAATGAATTTCCAGACGTGTTTCCCGACGAGTTACCAGGATTTCCTCCAGATAGAGAAATTGAATTTGCGATTGACTTAGCACCTAGAACACAACCAGTATCCAAGGTCCCGTACAGAATGGTGCATGTTGAGATGAAAGAGCTAGCAACGCAGTTACAGGAGTTGTTAGAGAAAGGAGTAATCAGACCCAGTGTATCCCCGTGGGGAGCCCCGGTATTATTCTTCAAGAAGAAAGATGGAAGCATGAGACTGTGCATCGACTATAGGGAGCTCAACAAGCTGACAATCAAGAACAAGTATTTGTTACCCAGAATTGACGATTTGTTTGACCAGTTGAAGGGAGCCAAGTACTTCTCCAAAATTGATTTAAGATCAGGATATCATCAACTGAAGATCAAGCCATAAGATATACCAAAGACAGCTTTTAGAACAAGGTATGGACGTTATGAATTTTTAGTGATGTCTTTTGGGTTGACCAATGCCCCGGCAGCATTTATGGACCAGCTGAACAGAATTTTTAAGGAGTATTTGGATAAGTTTGTTATTGTGTTTATAGACGATATTTTAATTTATTCAAAAACGGAAGAGCATCATGCAGAACATTTGAGGACAACTTTGGAGATTTTAAGGAAAAAGAAGTTATATGCTAAATTCTCGAAGTGTGAGTTTTGGCTACAGGAAGTTCAGTTCTTAGGACACATAGTCAGTAACGAAGGGATCAAAGTGGACCCGGCAAAGATCAAGGCAATTACGAATTGGGAGAGACGAAGAACACCCACTGAGGTAAGAAGTTTCTTGGGATTGGCAGGATATTATCGACGATTCGTTCAGAATTTCTCAAGGATTGCAACACCATTGACAAAGCTTACACGAAAGAATGAAAAGTTTATATGGAACGACAAGTGTGAAGGAAGTTTTCAGGAGTTGAAGCGGAGATTAATCACGGCACCTGTTTTGTCACTTCCAGATGATCAAGGGAATTTCGTAATTTATAGCGATGCTTCTCACAAAGGACTAGGATGTGTTTTAATGCAGCACGAAAAGGTGATTGTGTATGCGTCAAGGCAATTGAAACCACACGAACAAAAGTATCCTACTCATGATTTGGAGCTAGTAGCCATAGTTTTCGCTTTGAAGATTTGGAGACATTATTTATATGGAGAAAACTGTGAGATTTTCACGGATCACAAAAGCTTAAAGTACATATTCACACAGAAGGAACTTAATATGAGGCAAAGGAGATGGTCAGAGTTGATCAAAGACTATGATTGCTCGATTAATTATCATCCCGGTAAGGCTAACGTTGTGGCAGACGCATTGAGTCGGAAGGAAAGGTTGAATGTGTTATCAGTACTTGAAGATATATATAAGGAATTTCATAAATTGGAAATGGAAATTAGAGTTTACAAGCCTGAGGAAGCGAAAGTATACAGAATGACTTTTCAACCGGAGTTATTAGAGAAAATAAAGAAATGTCAGGAAGATGTAATGGATCAAGATATAAATCGTTTGGTAGGTGAAGAGCTATGCACGCAAAAGGATGATCAAAGTATTTTGAGGTTCTCATCTAGAATTTGGATTCCACCAGTGACAGAGCTGAAAAATGAAATTTTACAAGAGGCACATAGTTCAAGATATTCCATCCATCCAGGGAGTACCAAAATGTACAGAGATTTAAAGAAGAATTATTGGTGGCCAGACATGAAGAAGGAAACTGCGGAATGGATTAGCAAATGTTATACCTGTAAGAGAGTTAAAGCAGAGTATCAGAGACCAAGTGGATTGTTACAGCCATTGGAGATTCCAGAGTGGAAGTGGGAACATATTGCCATGGATTTCATAGTTGGATTACCAAGGACAAGGGCTAATCATGATGCCATTTGGGTTATAGTGGATAGACTTACCAAGTAAGCTCATTTTCTGCCTATAAATGAAAAATTTTCGCTCGACAAGTTGGTCCATATGTACTTGAAGGAAATTGTAGTTCGTCATAGAGTTCCTGTGTCTATTGTATCTGATCGAGACCCAAGGTTTAATTCAAGATTTTGGAAGAGTTTTCAAGAATGTTTGGGAACAAGACTGAATATGAGTACGGCCTATCACCCTCAGACTGATGGCCAAAGTGAAAGAACGATCCAGACAATCGAGGACATGTTGCGTGTTTGTGCTATTGACTTAAAAGGAAGTTGGGACAAATATTTACGTTTGGTAGATTTTGCTTACAATAATAGTTATCATGCCAGCATTGGGATGCCACCCAATGAAGCCCTTTATGGACGCAAATATAGATCTCCAATATATTGGGATGAAGTAGGAGAACGCAAGATACTTGGACCTGAACTGGTACAGCAGACAAAGGAAATTGTTGAAATTATCCAAAAGAGATTGATAGCCGCACAAGATCGTCAGAGGAAATATGCAGATCAGTCAAGGAAAGACATGGAATTTGAAGAAGGAAGCTTGGTATTACTGAAAGTATCACCATGGAAAGGACTAACGAGGTTTGGGAAGAAAGAGAAGTTAAGCCCAAGATATGTCGGACCTTTTGAGATCCTAAAGTGCGTTGGCAAAGTAGCTTACGAGTTAGCGTTACCATCGCACATGGAGCACATTCACAAAGTTTTTCATATATCAATGCTTAAGAAATATAATCCAGACTCCAGGCATGTAATAGAATATGAGCCAATAGAGCTTCAGGCAGATTTATCATATGTAGAGAGTCCGATAGAGATTCTAGAGGAGAGAGAGAAAGTATTGAGAAATAAAGTGGTAAAGTTAGTAAGAGTATTGTGGAGAAACCCAAAGGTTGAAGAATCAACCTGGGAGTTAGAAAATGATATGAGAGAAAAGTACCCTCATTTGTTTTCTTAGGAGATTCTGAGGACAAAATCCTTTTAATGGGGGAAGGATGTAAAATCCAGGATATATCGTGTGATTATTTTGCTATTAAATAATTATTATGTGTGTTCAGTATCTATTCTGTGAGTTAATTGTTAAATATGTTATCTGTACTTGGATATTCAAAAATAATATTAATTGAGTATTTTATTTTTTATATGTCCAAAATAAAACATAGATAATTGTCATATCTTCCTAATTATTTTTATGTTGATTTATGGATTTATAAGAATCATATGAAATTTCTGAAATCTTTTTCCGAGTATTTAAAACCTATTTTATAAAAACGGGAACCAACCGACGTCACCCGTTGTTACGTTTTTGGAACCCGAAACACTTTCGAGAACTCCTTCATAACCTAATTGTAATATTCCGAGCATATTCCATGTTTCGACTTTTTCGATCCAGCGTACGGTTTATTCTGCGCGGGTCCCGGCGCAACATTTTCGATACACTATTCGTTCCGATAAATCAATAAAACCCGTATTTTCGATAAACGGGAGCTTTTTATTAAACTATCCCAATTATCACTTCGTAGTACGTGTAACCAGACGCTTAGACCAAGACCGCAGTACAAATTGTACTGGCTTGGATAATTATCCCGAAAACTGATACCGTTTAGATCAGTTTTTATAAATAAACGTACCGTTTTATATCCGGAATGATCCAACGGGATACTAATTTTCCGTAATTATAAATAGCCTTTTACCGTATTTTATTTCGTATCAAAATCATTTGCAGATAGTTAATTTTATAATTTTCAGAGAAAAACCCTAATTACATAAACTGCTCTAAGAATCAAACAGCAAAACGAAGGCGTTACTGATCTCTCTTTCCAAAGCTTGAGTAACCAAAATGAAGGATTTGAAGTGTTCTACCAGATTCTGAGCTTCGTTTTACTGCAGAAATCAAGAAGAGGCAAGACGTAGGAAAGGGAAACAGGTAGTTGAGGAGTAAGACGATTGTGATTGGAAGCGAGTGCAGGATAGTAAGCTAATACCAGGCAAGTATTCTGAACTTTCTCGAGATATTGTAGTACTTGATAGTCTTGTTGATATTGCAAGTGCTTTGAAGCACTGAAACCCAAACCCTGAGTCCAGTTATTGTTCTTGAGCCATGAACCTTATTCTTTCTATACCCTTGATTGTTGTATACCCAAACACGAACCTCAAGTATACGATATTTTTCCACAAATTCATACAAACTAAATATTAAACCCTGAACCAGATTGCTTACACATTCAAATCTTTGTATTTTATGCTGTGGAAGACCAAATCCTTGAAACCCTGAAACATTGATTCATTTTATCCAATTCTTTCATTACCTAGTATCCAAACTTTAAAAATACTCTGTTGATCCTTATGCAGATTAAAACCATTTCATTATGGAACATCAAATGTTGTTAATGATTCTGGTTATTGCTTATTATTGTTTATTCTGTTATTATGTTAGAATTGGATTGTTTTTATAAAATTGTGGACCAGATTCATGGTCAGACCATATAATGGTCAAGTTAGGCCAATGTGTGCCTTGGATCCAGTAGTTAGAGTAGTGTTGTGTGCTTTGCTCGGGGTTAGTGCGTGACTGATCAGCAGCCTAACCTTGGTTTTTAATATGAAAATATAATATCCAATTCTAAATCATAATCCATTGTTCACTTGATATCATAATCATGTTCACTTGATGATCATTATTCTCAGTTTTGTCATTGTGACTTGCTGAGCTAGTTAGCTCATTTGTGCGATATTGTTTCTGTTGTTTTCCAGTTAAGAAGGAACCAGTTGGTACCGCGGATCCCCAGTCCAGCGCGAGAGCTAGGGGTTCAGGTTGATTGAGCTAAGCTAGTAGGCTTTTTTTGGGATAATTTAAGTTTGTAAAAGTTTGTAATAATGTTTAATACTCAGTTTTGAGTTTGGAATAGTTGGGATTTGAACGGTATGTAATATAAGTAGATGTGTGGCTTGTGTGCATACTTTAACCTGTTGCGATCCGTGGTAGTTGGTAAGTAGGGTCACTGCATATTATGATTATCTTTATTATTGTTATAAGCAGGTTATAAATAAGGCGTGTGTGGACCCCAAACTTTTGACCCGGGTTTGGAGGGCGCCACAGGTTTGGTATTAGAGCTACAGGTTATAAGTCACTGACACAAGTCTAGGTTGACGGGAATGGGTAGAGGGTTAGGATTAGAAGTAAGGAATAGAAAGATAGAACGTCGAGAGGTTAAGTGCTTTGGTATATCAGGTATTAGTGTAATTTGCGCTATGGTACGAGATTCTGATATTGCGATATGATTTCAGATAGCAGCGATGGCCGACTCTTTTATTCCCGTATCAGCTGATCACTCAGAGCCTTCAGTTGGAGTGCCGTCTTTGGATCCACGTCCTGTTGTTCCACCAGTGTTGGCTATATTACCTCCACCTGTGTTGCAGCCCGTACCATTGCAGGCTATTCAACCTCCAGGCATGAGGCCACCTGTCAGAGGACGCCCACCTGCTGATTCAGGCTTTACTAGTCATTCAGTCACATGAGTACCTTTCCAGTTCTCTAACTATCCTATCCCATATCATCAGTTTGGGGCTTGCCTTATAGAGCAGCGATTCCTACAGGGTCAGATCCAGGAGTTATTGCATATCATGCGTACCAGAGAGATGGGGAGTGGTGAGAGGCGACTTAGAGAGAGGCTCCAGGTGTTTCGTAGAGCAGCTGCTGTGAGGATTGCTGAGGCTACACATGAGGACCTCACCCCTGATTTCCTAGTAGAGTGGGCTAAGTGGGTTCTAGAGGAGGTTGAGGAGATAGGAGGTCCAGATTTTCCATGAGCCAGAGATTCAGAGATGGATATGTTGAGCTGTATTGTTATGGTTATGTAGTATGTACAGTAGTGTGTAGTGTGTATCAGAAGACTTTTGAGTTGTATTTATAAACTAGCTATGCTGACTAGTGAGTAGGTTGTTGTACCATTTTTGTTTTTACTTCCGAAGCGTCTTTACGCTTGTACTACCTAAAACTTTTGATCTATATATATCAGTACCTTTTCCTTTCCATTACTATCATTTACTTTATTGCACCAGTTATACCCCTGTGATACCATGTACCCTGTTTTCCATAACTGTTTATATTCTGTAAAGAAGCATGCAATTTACTTAGTTACAACTGTTTTCAAAAAGAGATATTTCTGTTTTGCAAAACTGTTCTTTTATGCAAAAGATTGATTCAAAAGCTAAATAAGTTGATTGATTCTTTACAGAAAATGCCTCCTAGAAGAAATACCCGCACCAACACCGAGAATGAAGAAACCAATAACAACAATAACAACCAAGATGATACAAATCCAAATGTGAACCCAGGACCCATGGACCTAGCAATAGCCCAGATTCTTCAAATCTAGGCCCAACAAACAGTTCACCTGGCACAACAACAACAAAGACAGACCAACCCCCAGGTAACTTTTAAAATTTTTCAAGCAGTAAACCCACCAGAATTCAAGGGTTCCTTAGAGCCAATTGAAGCAAATGTTTGGTTAAAGGAAATAGAGAAGGCATTTGCCTTAGTGAAAGTAAAGGAAGAACAGAAGGTTGAGTTTGCAAGTTACTATTTGAAGAATGAGGCCACATATTGGTGGGAGATGGTGAAGACATTGGAAGGTACAGATGTAATTACTTGGGAAAGGTTTAAGGAATTATTTTTAGAAAAGTATTTTCCTCCGTTTGTTCAGGATTAAATGGAGCTGAAGTTTTTAGAATTAAAGCAAGGGAACATGTCAGTAACAGATTATGAGGGTAAGTTTGAGGAATTGTCAAGGTATGTACCGTCGTATGTGGATACTGACAAGAAGAAGGCTAAGAGATTCCAGCAAGGTTTGAAACCATGGATCAGAGGGAAGGTAGCCATTTTTGAATTGGATACCTATGCAGGAGTAGTACAGAAGGCTATGATCGCAGAGACAGAGAGTGAGATGTTTCAGAAGGAAAAGGAAAGCAAGAAAAGGAAATTTGAAGGGAATGAGGGCCAGTCACAACCAGGGAAGTTTCCAAATTTTTAGAAGGGCAAGTTTCAGCCAGGGAGAAATTTTAATATCAGAAGACAAAATGTAGGAGACGGAGGCCAGAGCAACCGTCCAGTTAATGCAAATCAGCTGAATCAGTTGAGACTGACTTTTCCGGATTGTCAGGTATGTGGGAAGAAGCATGGGGGAGTTTGTAATAAGTTGAATGTGGTATGTTTCAAATGTAACCAGAAAGGGCACTATTCGAGGGAGTGCCGAAATCAGCTAGCAAACAAGGATCAGCCTATCCGGAATCCAGCAGTAAAGGTTCCAGCCATTGGATTTATGTGTTTTAAATGTGGGAAGCCAGGACATATGGCCAGGGATTGCAAGACACCAGCCCCTGTCAGTAATACATTGAGGATCATGGGATGTACCCCAACAGTGAATGAGACTCCAAGGGCTAGAGTTTTTGATATGTCTGTGAAAGATGCTATCCAGGATATGGATGTCGTGGCAGGTACGCTTAATGTGAATTCTTTATGTGCCAAAGTATTAATAGATTCGGGAGCAACCCGATCGTTTGTTTCACAAGATTTTGTTAGTAAGTTAAATTGTCAAGTTGAGTGTTTAAATGAAATAATGATCGTGGAATTAGCAAATCAAGAACGTGTATCTGTTAATCAAGTTTGTGGAAATTATGAGATTGAGATTTCTGGTAGTAAGTTTTGCGTAGATTTGATACATTTAAGTTAGGGGAGTTTGACGTTATATTAGGAGTGCATTGGTTATCTAAGCACGATGCCCAGATAGATTGTCGCAATAAGAAGGTAATGGTGAAAACGCCAGACGAAAGGATAGTAATGTTCAAGGGACAGAAGCAAGTAAAGAAGTTCTTAACAATGATTCAAGCTAAGAAGTTATTACGGCAAGGATGCGAGCATTTTATAGCATATGTGATTGACAGAAGTCAAGAACCAACAAAACTTGAAGATATTCCAGTTGTGAATGAATTTCCAGACGTGTTTCTCGACGAGTTACCAGGACTTCCTCTAGATAGAGAAATTGAATTTGCGATCGACTTAGCACCTGGAACAGAACCAGTATCCAAGGCCCCGTACAGAATGGCGCATGTTGAGATGAAAGAGCTAGCAAAGCAGTTGCAGGAGTTGTTAGAGAAAGGAGTAATCAGACCCAGTGTATCCCCATGGGGAGCCCCAGTATTATTCGTCAAGAAGAAAGATGGAAGCATGAGACTGTGCATCGACTATAGGGAGCTCAACATGCTGATAATAAAGAACAAGTATCTGTTACCCAGAATTGATGATTTGTTTGACCAGTTGAAGGGAGCCAAGTGCTTCTCCAAAATTGATTTATGATCAGGATATCATCAGCTGAAGATCAAGCCAGAAGATATACCAAAGACAGCTTTTAGAACAAGGTATGGGCATTACGAATTTTTAGTGATGTCTTTTGGGTTGACCAATGCCCCGGCAGCGTTTATGGACCTGATGAACAGAATTTTCAAGGAGTATTTGGATAAGTTTGTTATTGTGTTTATAGACGATATTTTAATTTATTCAAAAATGGAAGAGCATCATGCAGAATATTTGAGGACAACTTTGGAAATTTTAAGGAAAAAGAAGTTATATGCTAAATTCTCGAAGTGTGAGTTTTGGCTACAGGAAGTTTAGTTCTTAGGACACATAGTCAGTAACGAAGGGATCAAAGTGGACCCGGCAAAGATCGAGGCAATTACGAATTGGGAGAGACCAAGAACACCCACTGAGGTAAGAAGTTTCTTGGGATTGGCAGGATATTATCGACAATTCGTTCAGAATTTCTCAAGGATTGCAACACCATTGACAAAGCTTACACGAAAGAATGAAAAGTTTATATGGAACGACAAGTGTGAAGGAAGATTTCAGGAGTTGAAGCGGAGATTAATCACGGCACCTGTTTTGTCACTTCCAGACGATCAAGGGAATTTCGTAATTTATAGCGATGCTTCTCACAAAGGACTAGGATGTGTTTTAATGCAGCACGAAAAGGTGATTGCGTATGCGTCAAGGCAATTGAAACCACACGGACAAAAGTATCCTACTCATGATTTGGAGCTAGCAGCCATAGTTTTCGCTTTGGAAATTTGGAGACATTATTTATATGGAGAAAAGTGTGAGATTTTCACGGATCACAAAAGCTTAAAATACATATTCACACAGAAGGAACTTAATATGAGGCAAATGAGATGGTTAGAGTTGATCAAAGACTATGATTTCTCAATTAATTATCATCCCGGTAAGGCTAACGTTGTGGAAGACGCATTGAGTCGGAAGGAAAGGTTGAATGTGTTATCAGTACCTGAAGATATATATAAGGAATTTCAGAAATTGGAATTGGAAATTAGAGTTTACAAGCCTGAGGAAGCGAAAGTATACAGTATGACTTTTCAACCGGAGTTATTGGAGAAAATAAAGAAATGTCAAGAAGATAGAATGGATCAAGATATAAATCATTTGGTAGGTGAAGAGTTATGCACGCAAAAGGATGATCAAGGTATTTTGAGGTTCTCATCTAGAATTTGGATTCCACTAGTGACGGAGCTGAAAAATGAAATTTTACAAGAGGCACATAGTTCAAGATATTCCATCCATCCAGGGAGTACCAAAATGTACAGAGATTTAAAGAAGAATTATTGGTGGCCAGACATGAAGAAGGAAACTGCGGAATGGATTAGCAAATGTTATACCTGTCAGAGAGTTAAAGCAGAGCATCAGAGACCAAGTGGATTGTTACAGCCATTGGAGATTCCAGAGTGGAAGTGGGAACATATTGCCATGGGTTTCATAGTTGGATTACCAAGGACAAGGGCTAATCATGATGCCATTTGGGTTATAGTGGATAGACTTACCCAGTCAGCTCATTTTCTGCCTATAAATGAAAAAAAATTCTCGACAAGTTGGTCCATATGTACTTGAAGGAAATTATAGTTCGTCATGGAGTTCCTGTGTCTATTGTATCTGATCGAGACCCAAGGTTTAATTCAAGATTTTGGAAGAGTTTTCAAGAATGTTTGGGAACAAGACGGAATGTGAGTACGGCCTATCACCCCCAGACGGATGGCCAAAGTGAAAGAACGATCCAGACAATCGAGGACATGTTGCATGTTTGTGCTATTGACTTTAAAGGAAGTAGGGACGAACATTTACCTTTGATAGAGTTTGCTTACAATAATAGTTATCATGCCAGCATTGGGATGCCACCCTATGAAACCCTTTATGGATGTAAATGTAGATCTCCAATATATTGGGATGAAGTAGGAGAACGCAAGATACTTGGACCTGAACTGGTACAGCAGACAAAGGATATTGTTGAAATTATCCAGAAGAGATTGATAGCCGCACAAGATCCTCAGAGGAAATATGCAAATCAGTCAAGGAAAGACATGGAATTTGAAGAAGGAAGCTTGGTATTACTGAAAGTATCACCATGGAAAGGACTAACGAGGTTTGGGAAGAAAGGGAAGCTAAGCCCAAGATATATCGGACATTTTGAGATCCTAAAGCGCGTTGGCAAAGTAGCTTACGAGTTAGCGTTACCCCCGCACATGGAGCACATTCACAAAGTTTTTCATATATCAATGCTCAAGAAATATAATCCAGAATCCAAGCATGTAATAGAATATGAGCCAATAGAGCTTCAGGCATATTTATCATATGTAGAGAGTCCGATAGAGATTCTAGAGGAGGGAGAGAAAGTATTGAGAAATAAAGTGGTAAAGTTAGTAAGAGTATTGTGGAGAAACCCAAAGGTTGAAGAGTCAACCTGGGAGTTAGAAAATGATATGAGAGAAAAGTACCCTCATTTGTTTTCTTAGGAGATTCTGAGGACAGAATCCTTTTAAGGGGGAAGGATGTAATATCCGGGATATATCGTGTGATTATTTTGCTATTAAATAATTATTATGTGTGTTCAGTATCTATTCTGTGAGTTAATTGTTAAATATGTTATCTGTACTTGGATATTCAAAAATAATATTAATTGAGTATTTTAATTTTTATATGTCCAAAAATAAAATATAGATAATTGTCATATCTTCCTAATTATTTTTATGTTGATTTATGGATTTATAAGAATCATATGAAATTTCTAAAATCTTTTTCCGAGTATTTAAACCCTATTTTATAAAAATGGGAACCAACCGACGTCACCCGTTGTTACGTTTTTGGAACCCAAAACTCTTCCGAGAACTCCTTCCTAAACTAATTATAATATTCCGAGCATATTCCATGTTTCGACTTTTTCGATCCGGCGTACGGTTTGTTCTGCGCGGGTCCCGGCGCAACATTTTCGATACACTATTTGTTCCGATAAATCAATAAAACCTGTATTTTCGATAAACGGGAGCTTTTTATAAAACTATCCCAATTATCACTTCGTAGTACGTGTAACCAGACGCTGAGACCAAGACCGCAGTACAAATTGTACTGGTTTGGATAATTATCCCGTAAACCGATACCGTTTGGATCAGTTTTTATAAATAAACGTACCGTTTTATATCCGGAATGATCCAACGGGATACTAATTTTCCGTAATTATAAATAGCCTTTTACCGTATTTTATTTCGTATCAAAATCATTTGTAGATAGTTAATATTATAATTTTCAGAGAAAAACCCTAATTACATAAACTGTTCTAAGAATCAAACAGCAAAACGAAGGCGTTACTGATCTCTCTTTCCAAAGCTTGAGTAACCAAAACGAAGAATTTGAAGTGTTCTACCAGATTCTGAGCTTCATTTTACTGCAGAAATCAAGAAGAGACAAGACGTAGGAAAGGGAAACAGGTAGTTGAGGAGTAAGACGATTGTGATTGGAAGCGAATGCAGGATAGTAAGCTAATACCAGGCAAGTGTTCTAAACTTTCTCGAGATATTGTAGTACTTGATAGTCTTGTTGATATTGCAAGTGCTTTGAAGCACTGAAACCCAAACCCTGATTCCAGTTATTGTTCTTGAGCCATGAACCTTATTCTTTCTATACCTTTGATTGTTGTATACCCAAACACGAACCTCAAGTATACGATATTTCTCCACAAACTCATACAAACTAAATATTAAACTCTGAACCAGATTGCTTACACATTCAAATCTTTGTATTTTATGATGTGGAAGACCAAATTCTTGAAACCCTGAAACATTGATTCATTTTATCCAATTCTTTCATTACCTAGTATCCAAACTTTAAAAATACTCTGTTGATCCTTATGCAGATTAAAACCATTTCATTATGGAACATCAAATGTTGTTAATGATTCTGGTTATTGCTTATTATTGTTTATTTTGTTATTATGTTAGAATTGGATTGTTTTTATAAAATTGTGGACCAGATTCGTGGTCAGACCATATAATGGTCAAGTTAGGCCAATGTGTGCCTAAGATCCAGTAGTTAGAGCAGTGTCGTGTGCTTTGCTCGGGGTTAGTGCGTGACTGATCAGCAGCCTAACCTTGGTTTTTAATATGAAAATATAATATCCAATTCTAAATCATAATCCATTGTTCACTTGATATCATAATCATGTTCACTGGATGATCATTATTCTCAGTTTTGTCATTATGACTTGCTGAGCTAGTTAGCTCATTTGTGCGATATTATTTCTGTTCTTTTCCAGTTAAGAAGGAACCAGTTGGTACCGCGGATCCCCAGTCCAGCGCGAGAGCTAGGGGTTCAGGTTGATTGAGCTGAGCTAGTAAGCTTCTTTTGGGATAATTTAAGTCTGTAAAAGTTTGTAATAATGTTTAATACTCAGTTTTGAGTTTGGAATAGTTGGGATTTGAACGGTATGTAATATAAGTAGATGTGTGGCTTGTGTGCATACTTTAACCTGTTGCGATCCGTGGTAGTTGGTAAGTAGGGTCACTGCATATTATGATTATCTTTATTATTGTTATAAGCAGGTTATAAATAAGGCGTGTGTGTGGACCCTAAACTTCTGACCCGGGTTTGGAGGGCACCACAACATACTTCTTATAGAAATGATATACCGATGCTACAATCAGTCAAAGTGTGGCTATCGAAGAACTTCACTATGAAGGACTTGGGAGAAGCATCCTACATTCTCGGTATGAAGATCTATAGAGATAGATCTAGAAGAATGATAGGTCTTACCCAGGGTACATACATCCAGAAAGTGCTTAAAAGGTTTAGCATGGAAAACTCCAAAAGAGGTCTCATACCGATGAGCCATGGAGTGTCCCTTTCCGAAAAGATGTCTCCTAAGACACCTGAGCAAATAGAGCGTATGAGTAAGATTCCTTATGCTTCAGCAATAGGATCTATCATGTACGCGATGTTATGTACTAGGCCTGATGTTGCTTATTCAATCAGTGTGACGAGCAGATATCAGTCCAATCCAGGTGAAGACCACTGGAAAGTAGTGAAGAACATCCTTAAGTACTTGCGAAGGACTAAGGATATTTTTCTTGTTTTTGGTGGCGGATCTGAGTTGAAAATAGAGGGTTATACTGACTATAGTTTTAAATCAGAAAGTGATGATAGCAAATCCATGTCAGGGTACGTGTTTACTCTGAATGGTGGTGTGATTAGTTGGAAGAGTTCCAAACAGTCTACAACGGCTGACTCCACAGCGGAAGCAGAATATATAGCTGCAAGTGAGGCTGCAAAAGAAGCCGTTTGGATGAGGAATTTTGTTTCTGAGTTGGGAGTTGTTCCTAGCATTGAGGAGCCTATTGTGTTGTATTGTGATAACAACGCAGCAATAGCACAAGCCAAGGAACCTAGGTCTCATAAAAATTCCAAACATATTTTGCGACGCTTTTATTTAATTAGGGAAATCATTGAAAGAGGAGATGTCAAGATTGAGAGAGTTGACACACATAACAACGTAGCAGACCCACTCACAAAGTCATTGTCTCAGATTCACTTTGATCGTCATAAAGAGAAGATGGGTATTAGATACCAGGGTGATTGGCTTTAGTTAAAGTGGGAGATTGAAAGTGTTTGTCCTAAATCCAATCATGTATGATGAGTTAGGAAGAACTTTCTTGTATTCCTATTTGATTTCATTTGAATTAATAAAAGACTTGTTATATTTTTATGGGCTTTATCTATTTAAAGTGTATTAAATAAGATGTTCCATAGTTTAGAGTAAAGCTTCTAGAATTATAATGAGATTATAATAGTGAGATCTAGAAGACGACAACTCTGGACTTAAACTGTTCCTGATCATAGGATAACTAATCGGATGTTAGTGGATCCGCAAAGATTGGTACATACTATGCTTGCTCCCTTCAGGAGGATGTCTGTTCTCATAGGTATTTGTGTGGTGACACTATAGCTAGTATGTAGGTGCTTATTAGGGAATAAGTTCACTGAACATGACTCGATAAGTTGAACAACTAATGGAGATTACTCACGTGTCAATAGTTATTCACTGAGTGATAGTTGTATAAGTGTCCTTAGACTTGAGATCGTTAAAGGTATCTTATATATAATGAACTGTGCTTTGGTTTAGTCCTTAGTCTCAAGGACATCCATTAGGTCTATTCTGGGCATAGGGATTTGTGTATAGAGATAGTTAACGTCAATAGAGGATCTACCCCTTCCAGTATAGGAAGAGAATATCCTATGTTATTCTTAGTATGCGAGTTCTGGAATCTCTGGCCAGAGTGTATGAAATTAGAAAGCAGTTTCTAATTTGCATTAATATGAACTTTGCATTATGAATAAGAAATCATATGATTAAATTTGATAGGCCTGACACAAGATCCATGCCTTGTATTTATTCGGGATATTATAAGGGTAGAAGGAATTTATTGCACGGTAACTAGTCACTGACAAGTTCTTGATATTCTAAGCAGTGAATTCATATTATCCGAATAGTCGCGATATGGTGGGAAGCATCACTCACGATGTAGAATAAATATAATTAACCAGTTAATTATATTTAGTGAATTTTAGTATTCATGTAAATAATTAATAAAAGTTTATTATTATTTATTTCTACTACTGGCATAATATTGAACCTACAAGGTCACACCATAAAAGAATATTTTCTTTGATGAAACAATGAGAGAGAGAATAATTTTCTAAATAGTTAAGAAAAAAAATAATGATTAAAATAGTTTTAATTATTATTAAAGCATTTTATAAAGATAAAATGTGGGGGTTAATATATATAAAGATATATTATAAAACCCTAGGAGAGCCCTATAAATAGAATGAGATGGCTCATTCTATTTACATAACTTTGGTTTTGTGAAAACCCTAGCCTCCATCTTCTTCCTCTCTCTCTCTCTCTCTCCCAAAAACTCAATTTTATAAAAGCTCGGTTTTATAAAAGGTTCATCGAAGAGAATCATTTTTGGTGGATACCGGTAGAGTGCTTCACACACTGAGGAGCAACTGCTAGCACTCCATTTTTATAAAGCTTCGATTCACAAGGTATGGTTTCGATTCCTCAGTTTTTCCCTTTTATACGTTTTTCCATATGTGCGGTATATGGTTTTTACGGAATAAATATTATTTCACGCTTCCGCTCATCCGTAAATTCCTTCATAACATTTCTTGAGATAGAGAAGATAATATTTAGGAATAACGTTGGCGTCTTCTCGGCTGACACAACAAGGGCCCGCTCAATGCTGAATCCTCGCAACCAGACTCGTGTTCTCGAGGGAAAACTAGAAATCTCTATTGAATATTACTAATAATACCTATGCGGAGGAAACATACTCTAGGTTAGGGCAGTTCCAGTCAATCCCCAATAAACATCAGGGTTACGCCTCTGAAACCCTTGACTGAACTCATATACTCACTCCTCTAATTGAGTTGCTGACTCACATCTACACATAACCCTTCTTGCACTCTTTTTACTCTATTCTTAACCTAAATCAGGGACTCAAACCTATAGCTCTAATACCAACTGTAACGGCCTCAACCCCGGGGTCAGGAGTTGACGTCATCAACAACAATAATAACAATTATAATTCCATCTAAAACATAACTACGGCCCCTTTTACCAAGACCTTTTCCAGGTTTAAGTATGATTTAGGTTACAACTAACACAAACCAACTTATGGCAATCGCCTGACGCAACTAACCTAATACAGCAACTCAACAGACCACCCTTGGTCCGACACAACCATCTCAGAGGAGTCTGACACGAAGGGAACTGGAACTCTGCCCGACGATCTCAGAAGAATCTCCTAGGCATCTGTAATACATATAAAATATTCTGCAAGTGTGAGCAATTTCTTGCTCAGCAGCACCACTATATGAATAACAAGTTAAATAGTTTATGATAAAGCAATGATAGGAACAGAGATTATAGCTCGCTTGCAAAATATATAAAACATTCAAAAACTGGATATCAAAACTAGCATGCTCTGTAAAACAATAACATCACTAGTGTGTTGTGTATAAATACCAGAGTTTAATTTTAGCATGCTATCTTCATTTTCAAATCCACTTGTATAAATCACTTGTTCCATTACGGAACCACAAAACCCAAATCAGATACTTAGTGGATATGTGAAGATAGTTGATCAGGCTATCAACACCGGACAACTCCCACTGCCATCCTATATACCTGTTCCAGAACTCAGAGACTAGCTAGGTCTCTGACCTGCTGGACTAATCGGTTTTATAGTGCGCGCAACCGAATTAGCCTCTTGCGCCACCACAATAGGCCTACTCTGGCCCCAATGTATCCCATATCTGACCGTTTTATCCAGTTTTCAAAACACTTGTACCTATCTCATTTTCAAAATCAATTTTGTCACAGCACACTATTCAAATCGTCTTTTCATTTTAATCACATTTAGAGATAGGTATTTTCAGAAGTTACTTTTCCCCAAAACAAAATTTTAAACAACATTTTCAAATACAGGGGATACGTAAATTAAAACGTTTCTGTTCCATTACGAAAATAAAGCATTTAGCTATTCATATGCACTAAACCATAAAAGAATGGTCAGAGGTACTTGCCTTGTAGAGCTTTACAGCTGTTATTAATCGACTCTGAGCCGACTCGGACACTCAGGATTTATCGCTTTACTATTTGACTATCCTGGATCCGACCTCACGCTCAGGTCCTTCGCTTAGAAACCTCGATGTGCTTGTCGATTGATCACTAGGTTATCTTTAGTTCGATATCACTTCTGGAGTCCTTCAACTAGAACCTATAGAGCCGAAATACCCTACGTTAGACGTCTAGGTATGCTTGACATATCCTCAATACCAATTCTACCCAACGATATTCAAACCCGACTCATAATTATGTATATATTATAATAACACACGCAACAATTAGGGTTCACAATCTCAAAAATTGGTTCGGTGTTCGTTTTCAGAAAATACGTATACTCGTAATTTTACGAAATCAGGGTTATCGATTTGGCAAAATATTTCATCACATTGCACAATCATGTTTCGTACAAAACACACACATATATATATAGCCACTCGACATCCTTGATAATCATCGAATACGCTCCCATATTTCCGTAGTTCAATTTCCCGGAAATCGGGCAGCATCTCCTTTGTTTATCGGACTACCCGTCGAACCAATTCGACGTCAAATTACAAACACAACCAATCAATTCAGTCCAAACCAATTACGCAATCCACATTTCACAATTTCCCAACCACCATTTTAAATCAACTAATTATTATTATATCTTTTATTTTAAAATATTAGGACTCAGATAACGATCAACACGGTCCACCATCCGCTCATCGAAATTCATCGCGGACGGCGGTAAAATCCGGAGGTACCCGAGTTGGGTTTCCAATCACAGATTTCACCGATAAAAATTTCGAATAATTATATATTAATAATTCGAATAATCACCACAATATTCATTCGAATTTTCCCAAAATAACTCGAATAAATAATACAATAATTATCAAATTAATTTCATCAATTTCACAACATCAATCAGCTAATTAGTTTAACAGGAAAAATGGAATTTTCCTGCAAAATTATTGATCCAAAACATCACAGCCAGAAGCAACACACGCGCCACGCACATGACTCGCATAACAGGGCCGCCAGGCCGGAAAAACTCCGGCGGCAACCGGAAATCAGAAGAACAGGCGGCACATAAAGAAGCACAAGAGATACAATACATACCCAACACAAAATGCACACACACAGAGGTATACACAACACACACACAAACACACACACACCAAACTGTAAACAGAAACAGGCCAGAAAATATAAGGCGGCTTACCGGAATCAGACGGTGGCAGAAACACGGAAGGAGTAGGGGAAAACGGAGGGAAAAGTAGAAGAAAAGAAAGAGATTTAAGGGAGGGGAGTAATCGAAAGTAACAGGGAAGGGAGAGGAGAGGTTAAATGAGAGAGATTAAAGAGTGAGAGAGACTGCTGCGAAGGGGAAATATGGGTAGTTTCTATTGTTTTTTTTTATCTAGTTATTCCTCAGCAATCAGCAAATGACACGAGGCAGTATGCATTCTGAAAATCCAACACATGTCCTTCTATTGCTTATAGGCCCGAATTTTAATCCGAAATCCGATTTTAGCGAACTGAATCGTATTTAAATCAGATTCAAAAAAATCACGAAAACAGTCTTAAATTTTTTAAAAAACCCCGAAACTAATAAAATAAAATTTTCATAATTTTTAAAGCATTTTTAAAACGCAACTCGTACCCGCAATTCACAATTAACGAATCGAGTTGCCCTTAAAACAAATTCAAAAAATCATGAAAATAATATTAAAATGTTAGAAATATCATGAAGTAAATAAAAACATAACTTTTGAAATTTTAAAACAATTTCTAAAATGCACTTTATACCCGCTTTTATCAATTAAATGAATCGACGCGCGGGTAAAATTAATCCCAAAAATTCCCAAAATAATTTTAAAATTCTCGAAATATTCCAAACTTGAATAAATATGAGTTTCATAATTTTTGAAAGATTCTAGAATTAAATACAGATTTTTACAATTAAATGCAATCGGAAAATCATACATGACTAAATAATTAATAAAATATTGAATTTTGAATTTTATAAAATCCCAAAAATAATTATTGTAATTATACAACCATAAAAACACTTTCAGAGACATTCCAACTATTTAGGAAAATAAATTTGCACTAAATTCACTTTTAAATGTGAAAACGATCATGTACAACTCAATAATTAATTACACAAATGACCCGGTACACCATAATTCACACATGTATAATCATAAAACAACACATAGCGGTCAAAGCCAATACACATATTTTATTTATTAAATAATTTCATAATTACACTTTAATTAAATATAAAAGTATACGAGTCGTTACAGAGCAACACAGCCTCTCACTCAATTCACTCAATGCCCTCAGTCCTAAGAGTGATTGTACTACTACTTGGTCATCTGTACTTGTGACAATTGTTGGTGTTTGAAGTTGTGCAGAGAGTACCGACGGAAGAGAAACATCCATCGGGATAGTAGTTTGGCTAGCCGACGGATGACTGCTGTTAGGCACATCTGTCGGGATACAATCACTACTCGACGGATGAACATTATCCACAGGGATAGAAGAAATGAATGAGTTTAGAGTGGAAACTATTGTAGACTCTGTGCAGATTGATGAAAATTTGGGCACAGATGTCTTAATAGACTCAAAAAAAATTGGCAAGTGAGCCAACAAATCATCTAAAAGATGAAGCTCACTTGCTTGGATTTTTGGCTTCTCCACTAGAGTTAAAGATGGAGAATTTGGAAGTGATGTATGAATCATGTCTACATCCAGTGAGTGTGTGGGTGAATTTGGTGTTTCAGGTGCTTCAATTATCAATGATTTTGGTTGTGACTCCACATTTATTGGAGCCAAATCAAGCTGACTTTGAGATGGTACAGTGACTGAGTCCTTAGGTCCAGTTTGCACTGTGTGTGTTCCCTGTGCATCCCCAAGGGTTTTAGATCTTTTCTTTCTGGCATAAGTTTATGGTGAACTTGTGTCCCTAACCCTCTTGGCCTGTGCTCCTGGTTGGGAGCTTGTTTCAATAGTAACATCATTTTGGGAGGATGAAACTAGAATTGAGATAATTTCTTTATTAACAACCACAGTTTGTTGGGAAACTGTGGTGTTACTAGGCTTGGGTACACTAATCTCACAGCCTTATCCTTAGGGTTTCTTTGATTTTTACCTTGTCCCTCACCTAACTCACTCTCATTCACACTCCCCTCTTTGTGTTTGATAGTTTTTACAACTAGTTTCTTTTGAGAGAAACCAGAGGGGGCTTTCTTAGCTTTGGATTTTGAAATTGTTGTTTTGGTAGCTTGGGTAGGCATCTGTTGGGTCATTAACACAGATGCCATAGCTAGAGTTGAAGGCAAAGAAATTTGTGAGGTTGGAAGAGCAGAGAAAGTGGTGCTTACCTCACTTACTTGAGGTCCCCCATGATTGGAAAGTAGAAGAGGGGCACCTCTTTGTGGTGACTTTTTCTGTTGAGATCTGCAATGATTCTCCTTTCTTGAACCCAACAATTCAGTTTGTTGGTTGGGTTCTCAACAACAATATTCTCAATAAGATGGTTATCAAGCATCATAAGGAATCTAGCATAATAGACACTTTTACCTCTATTATTAAGTTCCCCTAACTTATAACCTAACTCAAACATGATCATGTCATTGAAGTTAAAGTACTTATCAGTAACTAGCATATAAAGCATGTTAAGCATGGCAATGTTAACAGAATTAAAATTACTCACTTTACCAGAAAATACTTTGGTAACTACATCACATACATAACTCCACTCTTTTATAATATCTAGTCTCATAATCTCACTTAATTTAGAGGTAGGGAGAGCATATCCAATAGAATTAAGCATGTTAACTAAATCAGTATCTATGTGTGGAACAGTAGTAGTGTTTTCAGGAATTTTAAAGCAAGCTTGAATTATATCACTGTTAATGCAGAACTGCTTACCTTTAAGAGTGAAAGTTATGGTCTTGTCAGAAGATTGGTACACAGCAGTTTTCCATATCTCCTCCACAACTTCACAGTAGATTGTGGGTGATTCCAGCATAGCATAACTGAGTTTGCATCCCTTCACAAAGTCCATCATTTTTTGAAAATTTCCAGATTGTGGAATCTCCTTGTTCACAAGAGCTATGAAGTTGTTCTTTTCATAGATGAATCCAGGTGCCACTGTTAATGTGAGGAAATTTGCAGAGAGAGTATTTGCTTTGAAGAAGAAAAGAGTAAGAGCAATTGATTTGAGAAAGATAAAAGAATAGAATAAAAATAAATTCCGCTTTTAAACTATCTCAGAAATAAACTGTAAAAAAATAATAAAGTGAAATAAAGTAACCAATCAAAATAGCACAAAATAGCTGTTTAAAATAAATAAACTTTCAAAATTCTGTCACTTATCCGTCGTGATATACTTATAGACTGTAAGTATATCCGATGGATGCTGTTCAGAGTTTTAACGGCAATTATCAAATAATCCATAAAAGTAATTTATTTTTATTAATAAATTCTATTCCGATGGATGATCAAACTCGATGGATAATGAGCATCCGTCGGGATGTAAATTTTGACTTAGCCAAAATTTCATCCAAAACAGAAAAATCAATTAAGTTTCTGGCAGCATTATAACTTGCAAAAATATCTGAAATGATTCAAGAATAATTAAACAAACCTAACTCACTTACCAACCTTGAAAAGGTGGATTCATCAAGTGTCTTGGTAAAGATATCTGCAAGCTGCTTTTCACTTGGAACAAAATGAAGTTCTATAGTACCATTCATCACATGTTCCCTAATGAAGTGGTACTTGATGTCTATATGCTTCGTTCTTGAATGTTGTACTAGATTTTCAGTGATGGCAATTGCACTTGTGTTATCACAGAAAATGGGAATTCTGTCCAATTATAGACCATAGTCCAACAATTGGTTTTTCATCCACAAAATTTGTGCACAACAACTACCAGCAGCAATATATTCAGCTTCAGCTGTAGAAGTAGAAACTGAATTTTGCTTTTTACTGAACCAGGACACAAGCTTGTTCCCTAGAAATTGACAGGTTCTTGTTGTACTTTTTCTATCAATTCTACAACCTGAATAATCTGCATCTGAATAACCAGTTAGATCAAAACTAAAATCTCTTGGGTACCAAATGCCAAGTTTTGGTGTTCTCTTGAGATATCTAAAAATTCTCTTAATAGCTACTAAGTGAGATTCTCTAGGATCATCCTAAAATCTAGCACAAAGACAAGTAGCAAACATTATATCTGGCCTACTAGCTGTCAAGTATAGAAGTGAACCGAGCCCCTATAGCTTGAAATATCCACAGACTTTTCAGTAGTGTTTAATTCAAGTTTAGTTGCAGTGGCCATGAGAGTTTTTGCAGATGTGCAATCCATTAGATCAAACTTCTTTAAGAGATCATAAATATATTTGGTTTGAATAATAAGTATTCCATCACTAACTTGCTTAACTTGTAAACCAAAAAAGTAAGTTAGTTCTCCCATCATGCTCATTTCATACTTACTTTGCATCAATTTGGCAAACTTTTTGTAAAGTTTTTCATCTGTAGAGCCAAATATATTATCATCTACATAAATTTGAACAAGTATACTAGAGCCATTAACATTTCTAAAGAATAAGGTTTTATCAACAGTACCTCTTGTGAAGTGATTTTCCAAAAAAAACTTTGAAAAAGTGTCATACCAGGCTCTAGGTGCTTGTTTCAGTCCATAAAGTGCTTTCAAAAGATAGTAGACATATTCTGGAAAATTTGGATCTTCAAAACCAGGAGGCTGGCTGACATAGACTTCCTCCTCCAAATCTCCATTCAGAAAGGCACTTTTGACATCCATTTGATAGACCTTGAAATTGGCATGGGCTTCACAGACTAAGAAAAATCTGATGGCTTCAAGTCTTGCAACAGGAGCAAAAGTTTCATCAAAATCTATTCCTTCTTATTTATTGGCAGTAGCCTTTAACAACCAATCTAGCTTTGTTCCTGACCACTATGCCATTTTCATCCATCTTGTTTATGAATACCCACTTGGTGTCAATTGGATTCTTTCCTTTAGGTTTGGGTACCAGCTTGAAGGAATTTACGGATGAGCGGAAGCGTGATATAACAATTATTCCATAAAAACCATTTATCGCACATATAGAAAAATGTATAAATCAGAAAAACGGAGGAATCGTAACCTGATAGGGATAAATAAATTATGATTGTGTAATTAAATACTGCATTAATTTTACAAGATGTGGACTGCTAGGCCCAATAGAAGATATACGATACTTAGACCAGAAAGGTTAAGCCTGATGGACCAGATCAGGCCTGATGGAATAAAAAAGGCCCAAAAGCCCTGATTATTAATTAATTTTGTAATTAATTAGTAAGGGAAAAATCAGATGTTGAGAAGAGTCCCGATAAGGATATAAATCCTTAGAGATTAGCCTCAAGGGGACCTAAAAGGATAAGGAATCAGTTTCCTACTATCTAGGACTCCAAAGTCCATTCTAATTATGAGACTTGCCCACCAAGTCTCCTATACCAAGTCCAATTCAAGGGCTCCCAACATCTATATAAGGGGCCTCATCCCACAAATCAGAACTACGTTTTTTGGCTTGATTCTCTAATTCACAGAGATACGTAGGCATCTCGTAAAGGCAGATCGAGTCACGAAACACGAGAGCAGCCATTAAAGGCCTTGAGCTCCCGAATCTTAGTAATAAATACAGCAAATAATAGCCTTAGTTTTTTATCCATAACATTTGGCGCCGTCTGTGGGAAAACACAACAACAACCATGGCGAGAACACGGAGAACAATTGGAGCTCTGGAGGAAGGAACGCCATCAGGGACAACTCAGGTGATTTCGTCAACCGTGGAGGTTCCGCCCCATTCGACTTATGCATCTACTCAGGGGGATGCCCAGATAGGGGGAACTCAACCTCAGACACAAGGGACAACTCCCTCGATTATTCAAGGTACGAATCCTCAAGTTCAACAAGTACATATACCTGTGAATTCTCGACCCGTCGGGTATGAATATTCAACTGTTGTTACTACTAACCCCCCTTATGGGATGCCCCTTTGCCCTGAGGTTGGGGGAAGCGGATATGCTGGGCGAGACGAAGCACGAGGGTAGTCACCCCCCTATATACAAGGTTTGGGTCCTATTCCTGAGGATCGGGAATTTTCTGGTCCTTACACTGAGAGAGACTCCGAATCTTCGGATAATGAAGTGGCCCCGAGAAGGAGGCGTCCTGGAAAAGAGCCAATGGCCGATGGAAGGCAACGCCCCCAAAGCACCCCAGGGGCGAATCCCCAAGAAGTGCAGGAAAGGATCAGGGCTCATGAGGCTGAAATCCAAAGGCTGAGGCGTGATTTGGAGGCTCACCAGGCCATCAGACCCCAGATACCTCCTAGGGGGAGAAATCCTCCTCCTGTCATAGACCTGGATGGTCCGGTAAGAAGAAGGGCTGCTGTCCCAAGAACTGATCCAAGCAATCTCCTTCCCCTTGGAGATCCTGATGATCCAACTCCACCCTTCACAGAAGAGATAATGAATGCCCATATCTCAAGGAAATTCAAGATGCCCACTATCAAAGCCTATGATGGCACGGGAGACCCCGCTAATTGTTAGGAATATATGTGCATTAGTTTGATGATATGTTTAACAAAACACTTAAGTAGAAATTTAGTGTCAGTAGCCTCAACGGATAAGACCACTTTGGCTATCCGTTGATGGTGTAGCTTTACTTAGAAATAAGTCTAGTATTGTAGCATATTTCAGTCTCTGTATTTAAAATGTAATTCTTAGAAGTTGAGAGAAACTATGAGTCATGTTGACTACTAGATGATATGCAGATAGGAAGGCCAATTGTAAATATTTCATGCCTTGTAATTTTGTATAAATGAAGTGGTATCAACGGATGACTTAAAAACCTTCAACGAATGAGAAGCTAAGCTTCAACGGATGTCTCTAAAGCTTCAACGGATAACATCCTTCAACGGATGAGAGCATCAACGGATAAATGCATCAACGGATGAAAGCTTCAACGGATAACATCCTTCAACGAAGCTTCAACGGATGTTCTGCTAATTAGCCGTTGATAAGTGGTAGTTGTACCTACAGACAGAGGCACATGGGTTGACAGAGAAAACTGAGATGTGGTAGCCGAATTTCAGGATCAACAGAAAAAGCAGCCGTTCTTCTTTAGTACAAAGATGCAATAGTCAACAAAGTACTTGAGTGAACAGGAAAAGAAGCAAGTGAAGAACTTATTTTACTATTGTAATTTTATATTGTTTTTCACTTGTACACTTGGTAATATATAAACCAAGAAGAAGCTAGTAATTAGATAGAGATTTTCCAGAGCTGTTAAGAAATATCTTGAGAGAAAATTCATCTAGTTTGTACTAGGATGCAGCTGTGATCAACATTGTTGAACACAGATTTTCTAATATACCATCTCTGGTGGAACAACAAATCCACCAGAAAAGTTTTTAAAGTTTGTTGTGTTCTTTACATTTTGTGTTTGAATATATATCTGTCTGCATTAGCTCAAAGCAATTCATATACTTGTTCATCTAGAACACACTGCTTTAATAAACTTCTCAAAACTTGAAAAAGTTTTGAGATTTACATTCAACCCCCCCTTCTGTAAATCTCATTGTTAGTCCTCTAGGAATAACAATTGGTATCAGAGCAAGCTCTTGACACACAAAGAGTTTAAAGATCTTGGAATCTAACAAAGATGAGTAAGAAGGATATTGGAGTAAAGATCCCAGTTCTTGACAAAGACAGTTATCACCACTGGAAGGTGAAAATGCACCTTCATCTACTCTCCCAAGATGAAGGTTATGTAAACTGCATTGAGAATGGTCCTCACATTCCCCACAAAGTAGCCACAGTTGCTACGGCCACAATTGCTGTTGGTCAATCCATTCCAAAACCTAGAGCAGAATGGACAATGGAAGACACAGAAGAAGTCCACAAGGATAAGAAGGCTATGAACATTTTGTTTAATGGTCTTGACAAGGATATGTTTGATAATGTGATAAATTGTTCAACTGCCAAAGAGGTTTGGGACACAGTTCAGTTGCTGTGTGAAGGTACAGAACAAGTAAAAGAGAACAAAATGCAGCTTCTCATTCAACAGTATGAGTACTTTCATTTTGAAGAGAATGAATCTTTAAATGACACATTTAATAGATTCCAAAAGCTGTTGAATGGACTGAAGCTGTATGGTAGAGTGTACCAGGTGAAGGATTCAAATCTTAAATTTTTGAGATCCTTACCAAAGGAATGGAAACCCATGACTGTTTCCTTAAGAAACTCTCAGGATTATAAGGACTTTACTCTTGAAAGATTATATGGAATCTTGAAGACTTATGAACTAGAGTTGGAACAGGATGAGGTATTGGAGAGGGGGAGAAAGAAAGGAGGTTCAGTTGCATTGGTAGCTGAAAATGAGAAAGAATGCAGAAAAGAAACTGTGAGATCTACATCAAGCTCCAAAGATGGTGTAAGAAATCCAGAATCAGACAAGGGTAAAGAGCAAGTTGCTGAAAATGAAGACAACTCCAGTCAAGATGACTCTGATGGTATTGATGAGCATCTTGCATTTCTGTCCAGGAGATTTGCAAAGATGAAGTTCAGGAAAAACACTAGAGCCACTAAAACCTATAAGAACATGGTGGACAAATCCAAGTTCAAGTGTTTTAATTGTGGTGTAAGTGGACACTTTGCAAGTGAGTGCAGAAAGCCAACCTCTGAAAAGAGGAAATTTGAACAAGTAGATTACAAAAAGAAATATTTTGATCTACTCAAACAGAAGGAAAGGGCTTTCATTACTCAAGAAAAGGACTGGGCAGCTGATGGAGATGAAGAGGATGAAGATGTGGATTATGTCAACCTTGCTCTCATGGCTGATTCTGAAGAAAACGAAGTTAGTTCATCAAGCAATCAGGTAATCACTACTGATTTAACACAGCTTACTAAAGAAGAGTGCAATGATGCTTTCAATGACATGTCTACTGAATTGTATCATTTGCGTGTGTCTCTTAAATCTCTTGCTAAAGAAAATAGTAGGATCAAAGAGAACAATCTGTTTTTAAGTAATAGAAATACTGTGTTAGAAAACAAGTTGATTGACCTAGAGAAAACCAAATTGCATTGTATATCTGTTGAAAATGAACTAGCTGAATCTGTTAAGAAAGTAGAAATACTTTCCAATCAATTAGAGAAAGAGCAAGAGGTGATTAAAGCCTGGAAAACATCTAGGGATGTAAGTGCTCAAATTGCCAAAGTCCAAGGAATTGAATCATTCTGTGAAACTGCCTGGGATAAAAATAAAAAGGAACTGGAATTAATTGATGGACTGTCAACGGATGTGGAATCAACGGATGATGAAAGTTATCCGTTGAAGGAAGAAAAGGAACATCCGTTGAAGGTTCCTCAATTAAAACAGGCAGATGTTTCTAAAAGAGAAAATCTAAAGAAACTCAACAAAAAGTTTGGTTCAACTTCAAAGAACTTTGTCAAAGAAGAAGCAAGCACATCCAAAGATGTCAGAAAGGTGAATGTAGGGCACATGACCTTAGAACAGTTAAACAATAGGCTCAAGATGGTTGAGGATAAAAAGGAATCCAAAAGGAAATCCAACAGAAATGGGAAGGTAGGAGTTAACAAACATAACAATTACACACCTGACAAGTATGCTCCTAGAAAAAGCTGTGTGCATTGTAGTAGTGTTAATCATCTATCTGCTAATTGTAAATCTATTAAGAAATCTCCCATAACTGTACCCTCTTGCATGCCTAACATGTCTGTATCACCTCTACATGCTATGCCTGTTATGTCTCAACAAAATCCTTATGCACATTTTGCAAACATGCCATATTTTAACAATCCTTATCTTGCTGCATTCAGTATGCCTCAAATGCCATACAATATACCAATGTGGAATAACATGTATGCACAATCCATGCCTAATAATTCTATAAATGTGCTGGATAATGTTGTGACTAACCCTACAGCTCAACCAACCACATCTAAGACCAAGGTTGACTCAAACTCACCTAAGTCTAAAGATGCAGGAGGAATGAAGTCTAGGAGAAAGGCTAACAAGAATGGACCCAAGGAAACTTGGGTACCAAAATCAAATTGATTGATTTTGTGGTGTGCAGGAAAATAGAAGAAATCTATGGTACTTGGACAGTGGCTGTTCAAGACACATGACTGGAGATTTCTCCCTGCTCACAGAGTTTAAAGAGAGAGCTGGCCCCAGCATAACCTTTGGAGATGACAGCAAAGGGTTTACTATGGGATATGGCTTGATTTCAACAAGGAATGTCATCATTGAAGAAGTTGCATTAGTTGATGGTCTCAAGCACAACTTACTGAGTATCAGTCAACTATGTGATAGAGGGAATACAGTTTCCTTCAATTCTGAAGCCTGTGTTGTCACTAGTAAGGAAGACAACAAAGTGGTTCTAACTGGAGTTAGAAAAGGAAATGTGTACTTAGCTGACTTCAACTCTACAGATGCAGAATCTATTACTTGTCTCTTCAGCAAAGCAAGTTCAGTTGAGAGTTGGCTATGGCACAAGAAGCTATCCCATTTGAATTTCAAAACAATGAATGATCTAGTCAAAAAGGACTTAGTAAGAGGAATTCCTCTTGTTGAATTCTCAAGGGATGGTCTGTGTGATGCTTGTCAGAAAGGCAAACAAAGGAAAGCATCATTTCAGAAGAAGCTTGAAACAACAATTGATGAACCATTACAGCTGCTACATATGGATTTGTTTGGACCAGTCAATGTATTGTCAATAGCAAGAAAAAGATATTGCTTAGTGATTGTAGATGATTTCTCAAAGTTCTCATGGGTCTGTTTTCTTGGATCAAAGGATGAAGCAAGTGAAATCATTATCAATCACATCAGGCAAGTCAATAATCATCCTGACTTGAAGGTAAGAAACATCAGGAGTGACAATGGAACTGAGTTCAAGAATTTGACATTAAGGCTGTTCTGTGAAGAAAATGGAATCATGCATGAGTTCTCAGCTCCAAGAACACCTCAGCAAAATGGGGTAGTTGAAAGAAAGAACAGATCTTTAATTGAGGCTGCCAGAACAATGCTTGAAGAATCAAAGTTACCAACATATTTTTGGGCTGAAGCTGTTAATTGTGCCTGTTTCACTCAAAATATTTCTTTGATCAATCAAGCTAAAGGCATGACTCCTTATCAGTTGTTCAAGAAAAGAAAACCAACTCTAAACTTTCTTCATGTCTTTGGATGTAAATGTTTTATACTGAGGAATCAATCTGACCATAAAGGGAAGTTTGATGCAAAGGCTGATGAAGGAATATTTGTTGGTTATTCAGCTGGAAAATCTTATAGGGTCTACAATCTAAGAACCAACATTGTTATGGAATCTGTGCATGTTGTGTTTGATGATAAAAAGATTGATGGACTAACAGATGAGGGACATAATGAGAGACTCAAATTTGACAACATTGAGATATATTGTGATGATAGTGAAGAGGAGACTGATGGAGATGACACTTCAAAAGGGATTCAAAACATGCCCCTGGATAATGCACAAAATACTGCATCCATTGATAGAAGCAATGCAGTATCCGTTGAAAGACATAGTGCATCATCCGTTGAAGTACAAAATGAAGCATCCGTTGATCATAGTTCATCAACGGATAATCGATTTACATCATCAGTTGATAGAACTCCAAGTTCCCTGCAAAGGACCAACAACTCAGGGGGAGTTTCAACTAGTCAACACTCTGTCTCACATCATGACAATACTGAGGCCACCTCATCTAGAGCACATCTTCCACCACAAAGGAAATGGACCAAGAATCATCCCTTTGAACTGATCATTGGTGATGCATCATCTAAAGTGCAAACAAGAAGAGCTACTCAAGATGAATGTCTGTATAGTAGTTTTCTATCTCAGGAGGAACCTAAGAAAGTGGAAGAAGCTCTATTGGATCCAGATTGGATATTAGCTATGCAGGAAGAGCTAAACCAATTTGAGAGAAACCAAGTTTGGAAGCTGGTACCCAAACCAAAGAACAAGAGTCATATTGACACAAAGTGGGTATTCAGAAACAAGATGGATGAAAATGGCATTATCATAAAGAATAAAGCCAGACTGGTTGCTAAAGGCTATTCTCAGCAAGAGGGAATAGATTTTGATGAAACATATGCTCCTGTTGCAAGACTTGAAGCCATCAGAATATTTCTAGCCCATGCAGCCCATGCCAATTTCAAAGTCTATCAAATGGATGTCAAGAGTGCATTTCTAAATGGGAAATTAGAGGAAGAAGTCTATGTAAGTCAACCTCCAGGATTTGAAGATCCAAATTTTCCAGACTATGTGTATTATCTGTTGAAAGCACTCTATGGACTGAAGCAAGCACCTAGAGCCTGGTATGAAACCTTATCAAAATTTCTTTTGGAGAATCACTTCACTAGAGGTACTGTTGATAAAACTCTCTTCTTTAGGGATGTTAATGGCTCTAGTATACTTGTTCAAATTTATGTAGATGACATAATATTTGGCTCTATAGATGATAAACTTTGCAAAAAGTTTGCTAAGCTAATGCAAAGTAAATATGAAATGAGCCTAATGGGAGAACTAACCTATTTTCTTGGTTTACAAATTAAACAAGTTAGTAATGGAATTTTCATTAGTCAAACTAAATATATTCATGATCTTTTAAAGAAGTTTGACTTAATGGAATGCTCATCTGCAAAAACTCCCATGGCCACTGCCACCAAACTTGAATTAAATAAGACTGAAAGGTCTGTGGACATTACAAGTTATAGAGGCATGGTTGGTTCACTTTTATATTTAACTGCTAGCAGACCAGATATAATGTTTGCTACATGTCTGTGTGCTAGATTTCAAGCTGATCCTAGGGAGTCTCACTTAATTGCTATCAAGAGAATTTTCAGATATCTCAAGGGTACACCAAATTTAGGAATTTGGTATCCTAGAGAATCTGGCTTTGATCTAATTGGTTATTCAGATGCAGACTATGCAGGTTGCAAAATAGACAGGAAAAGTACAACAGGCTCCTGCCAATTCCTGGGAAACAAGCTTGTATCATGGTTTAGCAAAAAGCAAAATTCAGTCTCTACTTCTACAGCTGAGGCTGAATACATTGCTGCTGGAAGTTGCTGTTCTCAAATGTTATGGATGAGGAATCAACTCCTTGATTATGGACTTCATGTTGATAGAATACCTATCTTTTGTGACAACACAAGTGCCATAGCCATAACAGAGAATCCTGTGCAGCACTCAAGGACCAAGCACATTGATATTAAGTACCACTTCATCAGGGAGCATGTCATGAATGGTACAGTGGAACTACATTTTGTTCCAAGTGAACAACAAATTGCTGACATATTTACCAAGCCACTTGATGAATCAACATTCACAAGATTGGTAAGTGAGCTAGGTATGCTTAATTACTCTTAAAATTCATGTCTTCTTTGCAATTTGATGAGAAGCCTGAAATATATTAGTTGCTAGAACAAATTTGACTTTTAACAAAGTTTATTCCATCAACGGATGTTCCCTATCCGTTGAAAGTCAAAATTGCTCTATCAACGGATATTCATTATCCGTTGAAAGACAAGTATATCTCTGGAACTTTTATCCGTCAACGGATAAAGCTGAAGTACCTTTCAACGGATGACAATTTACATTATCCGTTGAAATGTCACATCAGACGTTTGAGGTGTTTCACAGCCGTTGATTCTATTTTCTTAACCGTTGATACCATACATACATCTGTATGTATTGGTTTTAAAGGTAGTTATTAGAATACTTACAGTTTATTCTTAAACGGCTGAAATTCACTAACACCTATTTATTGATTAATCCTTTATTTATTTCTTTTTCTTTGAAAGCATATAAGCCCTTCTGATTGTTCATTATTACTTTACGCTTTCTTAGAATTTCAAGCATTTACCATTTTCTCTCTGCAAAACCTTCAAGTTATTCTCTGCAATTTCTACTCACAACAATGGCACCAGTCGTGAAGATTATGTCTCAATCTGGGTTCATCTACGAGAAGAACAATTTCATAGCTCTGGTAGAAAAGAATGAAGCCCACTCAGATTATCACAAAATGATGGACTTCATCAAAAACTGTAAACTTAGCTATGCAATGCTGGAAGCCCCAACGATTTTCTGTGAAGTAGTTGAGGAGATTTGGACAACTGCTGAGTTCAACTCCATGGATATGACTATCTCCTTCACTCTCAAAGGTAAAAATCACTGTATTAACTGTGATGACTTACAAGCATGTTTTAAATTACCTGAGAACAATGCCATGACACCACACACTGATAGTGATGTATCCAGCATGTTAGATTCCATAGGTTACTCTCTTAACTCTGCTAATTTAGGGGGTATTAGACGAAAAGGCCTTAGGAAAGAATGGAGTTTTCTTGGGGATGCCTTCATAAAGGTTTTCTCTGGGAAAATTAGTAATTTTGATGCCATAACTTCATCTCTTGTTAATATGTTCTATATGCTTGTTTCTGATAGGTACTTTAACTTTAGCAACTATGTGATGCTAGAATTAGGTACTAGATTAGGTAACAAAGCTAATAGACCTAATAACATCTATTATGCTAGATTCTTTATGTTATTGGCTAACCATGTTGCTGAAGGTTTAGTCATTATCAATGAGAATAATAAACTCAAGTGCTGGGCACAAGAGAAAAGAGTTCTTGCAGACTTATTGAGAATGGATCTCAACAGCAGTGTGCAATTGGTATATTTACCAATCATGAATGCACCCCAGGTAGGTGAGGTAATTGCTTCTACAACTCCTACTTCTTCCAACCCCTCTATTTCTTTATCTTCTAGTGTGGCCATGAAATCTGTGTCAATGCCCCAACAGATTTCTACCAAGGTCACCAAATCTAAACTTTCAAAATCCAAGACAAAGAAAACCACCTCTGTTGTTTCTCAAAAGACAACAGTTGTAACAACAACCATTAACCCTGAGGGAAGTGAACAGGGTGTGAGTGGTGAGGGGAGGGGTGAACATCAAAGAAACCCCCAGGATAAGGAAGGAGAGTTGAGTGCTTCCCAAGCTAACCAAGCCCCAGTTTCTCAAAAAGCTGTGGTGGTTGAAAAGGTTTCTAGCACATCCCTAGTAGCATCCTCCCAAAAGGATGTTACTATTGAAAAGAGTTCCCAACCAGGAACACAGAACAAAAGAGGGAGGGACACTAAAGCCAAACACTCACCTACAAAAGCTTTTATTAGAAGAAAGAAGGCTAGAACCCAATCTTCTACACAGGGTGCACACACTGCACAGATACATCCATCTGTCTCTGTGCCTTCTCAAACTCAGTTTGATGTGACTCCAATAAATGTGGAGTCACAACCCCATTCTCTCACAATAATCACACATCAATCACCAAACACTTCATCACCATCTCTGGATGTGGATATGTTATTCCCATCAATTCCTGATTCTCCCTCTTTACAACTCAGGGAGGAGCCCCACTCAAATACAGGTGATCATCATCTTTTAGATGATTTGTTGGATCACCCGCAAATTCTTTCAGATATAATTGAAGGATCTGTATCAACACATATCAAATCAATCTATACAGATTCAACAGTTATATCACTTTCAATTTCATCTTCTTTTCCTTCTTCAACGGATATCACTCATCCGTTGACAAGTGGTTGCTCTTCAACGGATAAGCTTAACAGCAGTTATCCGTTGATAACAACAGTTTCAACTTCAACGGATATTCCACATCCGTTGATAGTCTCTACACAAATAACTGAAATGATTCCAAGTGTAGAAGACATGAATACTGTGCAATCACTTTTAGGATTGAGGGCAGGGAGTGAAAATTTGAGTGAGAGGCTGGGTTGCTCCCAGGCAAAAGGAGAGATTGAGAGCACAAAAATGCATGCTATTTCTTCCAGCATGGCAAAAGTCAGTGAGTGGAGTACCACCTTAGAAGGTGAAGGTGAGGGAGTGAGATGTGTGAGCCAGGGGGAGCCCCTGATGCAAGAACATAGAGAAAAAGAGAGAAAAGCAGGTACAGTTGATACAAGGGTGGAACCAGCCATTGCTCATGAGTCAATGATTGTGGATGATGCTGAAAAGGAAAGACAATTTCAGCAACATTACAAAGCTGTAATTGATAACATTTCCTTGGATGCTAACACTTTTACTCATCCTGTGACAGCCTATCAAATGTTGGCTGCTCAGGGCAATGAGAAGGCAGAAAGGACACTACATCTAGTGCACTCAACAGAATCTCTTCAAAGGGATAAAGCTGCTATTAACAGGATGCCTTCTACAGCTGGTGAGCCATCTGAGGAATTTGGAGTAAATTCTGATGATGATGACTCTATTTCTTCTGATGGAAGCATGAACATAGGGGGAGATGAAGACCCTAGTTCCATTCCTAATCTACCTGAATGGGCCCTGACTAAGGAGCATAGAACAGGTGAATTCAATGTCCACTTGGTCAAACAAATCATCACTATTCAACAGGCCATTCAGAACACTTCAAATGCAAATATCAAGGCTATCCTCCAAGCTCACCTGGACTCACTGCATCTCATGAAGTTGCAGAAAGTAAAGCAAAATATGAGTCTAGATGATCTCAGGAAAGATATTGCTGACTTGAAATCCTTCACTTCAGAAAAATTGGATTCAGTCATGCCCTATGGTACTTTGCAGGACTTGGTTTCGAGATTGAAAAAGGAATCAGTTACTGAACAAAGGCTGGCCAAGTTGGAAGACAGAGTTCAAGGAATTGAAGACTCTGTGGCCACCCTTCTTCTCAACCAACAATCTCAAACCAATCTCCTAATGCAGCTGGCAAAAGCACAAGGCTTGACCCCTCTCCTTGATGATAACAAAAAGGGGGAGAGTAAAAGGGAAGGGGAAGGAGAGCCCTCTACAAAAGTTAACATATCTAAAGTGCTAGTTCCTGCCATCACTACTTCTCCAATCATTCAAATCAAGGGCAAGCCTGATGGAATTGATTTGATTCAGCTAGCAGCAGCTGAAATTCAAGTGAAAGAACAAAGGAGGAGAATTGATGAAAGGTTGCAACTGTTGTTTGGTTCTACACAAGACAAATCAACATCTGTGAAATACAGCACAAAAATTGAACCAATCAACATGGAGCTCATGCCATTAGGGAGTCATAAGGATGGAGAAGCTTCTTCCAAAGAACTACAAGCTATAATTCTCAAGCCCAATGAAAGATCCAATAAGGACTCAACAAAGAATCCTTTAAAAGAAGTGGACTTTCCTCCTCCAAAAGCTGATGAGAACAAGATTTTAGGCAGGAGTATTGCTTATCTCAAAAAGACCATGGATGAGGCTGTAAGGAGAAATAGAGCTATTATCATTAGAGAGGGAAAGAGCATATGTGTGATGCAAGGACATCCCAAATTCTCAATAGCCAAGAAGGAAGAAGACAAGCAATTAAAGGCTGACAAAAGAGCACAAGCAAAGCTTGAACAACAGCTAAAGTCAAGTCTAGTTGAAAAAGAAGAAGGGATTGAAGTCAGGGGTGAAGACAAGACTACAAACCTAGATGAGGTTTTAGGGAGTATATTTGGTGAGAGTGTGGAAGAAAGAGAGGAATGGCAGAAGGGAAACAGAAGAAAAGTCAAGGCACACAGAAGGAGTGAAGATAACCCTGAAGATACCAAATCTATATCTAAACCACTACCTTCCATACCTGAACCTTTTGTTGCTGATCCCTCTATAAATATCCATGGTGAACCAATCATTCCAAAAGAGGAACCTATTGATTGGGACAACATCACATTGCCTACCTTTTTAACCACTCTACCACTACCAAAGAAACAGAAAAGAAAATCTAAATCTACACCTCCCCTAACCTCTAAGAAATTCACTCAAAAACAAAAACCTAACCCTAAGCCACCCATTTCTAAAAATGATTATGTTCACATCTGTGACATAAAAGAAGCTTCAGACATTAATCTCTATCTGGATGAGCTGGAGGAAGTAAGGGGAATAGCTGCCTACAGACAGCTACCAGAGAGATTGGTGTTCAGATATAAGGGAGCTGGGGAAAGAACATGGCCTCTCTACAGGATTCTAAATGAAGGCTACTCTACCTTGATCAGAGTCTTTTCAGCCATCAAAAAGGATTCTGGCTTTACCAGAACAGCCAAGACTGAAATTCTCAACAAGATTGCCAACATAAGGAAGACTTGGAGGGAACCAAATGCTTTGCCCAGAACCTTACTCATACAAGAAAGGGGAACTAAAATTCACAAATCACCTCATTGGTTGATGGAATTTAGAGATGACAAAGGAGTCAGAAGATTTTTCAGACTTGAAGACCAACTCAAGATTGCCAGCAATGAAACTCTCAAGGAAATGCAATCTAAGTTGGATATCAGTGATGAAGATGAAGCTGAATTCTTCAGACAACTCCAACTCCAAATTGAGGAAAATAACAAAGGGCTAGGAAAGAAAACCAGGGAACAAAGAAGAAAATGATGATTTGCTCAGGCTAGAGGAGCACCCTTGGAAATACTGTAAATCTTCAATTACCTCCTAGTACATACACTTTTGCAGCACTTTTTATATTTCTACTTAGTTTCAATTCAAATATTTGTTAAGTATTTTGTTATCATCAAGTTAACCCTGAATTTATGCCTACAGTTCTTATAGTCATAAATAGGGGGAGATTGTTAGGAATATATGTGCATTAGTTTGATGATATGTTTAACAAAACACTTAAGTAGAAATTTAGTGTCAGTAGCCTCAACGGATAAGACCACTTTGGCTATCCGTTGATGGTGTAGCTTTACTTAGAAATAAGTCTAGTATTGTAGCATATTTCAGTCTCTGTATTTAAAATGTAATTCTTAGAAGTTGAGAGAAACTATGAGTCATGTTGACTACTAGATGATATGCAGATAGGAAGGCCAATTGTAAATATTTCATGCCTTGTAATTTTGTATAAATGAAGTGGTATCAACGGATGACTTAAAAACCTTCAACGAATGAGAAGCTAAGCTTCAACGGATGTCTCTAAAGCTTCAACGGATAACATCCTTCAACGGATGAGAGCATCAACGGATAAATGCATCAACGGATGAAAGCTTCAACGGATAACATCCTTCAACGAAGCTTCAACGGATGTTCTGCTAATTAGCCGTTGATAAGTGGTAGTTGTACCTACAGACAGAGGCACATGGGTTGACAGAGAAAACTGAGATGTGGTAGCCGAATTTCAGGATCAACAGAAAAAGCAGCCGTTCTTCTTTAGTACAAAGATGCAATAGTCAACAAAGTACTTGAGTGAACAGGAAAAGAAGCAAGTGAAGAACTTATTTTACTATTGTAATTTTATATTGTTTTTCACTTGTACACTTGGTAATATATAAACCAAGAAGAAGCTAGTAATTAGATAGAGATTTTCCAGAGCTGTTAAGAAATATCTTGAGAGAAAATTCATCTAGTTTGTACTAGGATGCAGCTGTGATCAACATTGTTGAACACAGATTTTCTAATATACCATCTCTGGTGGAACAACAAATCCACCAGAAAAGTTTTTAAAGTTTGTTGTGTTCTTTACATTTTGTGTTTGAATATATATCTGTCTGCATTAGCTCAAAGCAATTCATACACTTGTTCATCTAGAACACACTGCTTTAATAAACTTCTCAAAACTTGAAAAAGTTTTGAGATTTACATTCAACCCCCCCTTCTGTAAATCTCATTGTTAGTCCTCTAGGAATAACACTAATCATGTTAGGACATTCTCTAATGCACTGCTGCTGCAAACCCGTGAATGATGCTATAAAGTGTCAGGCCTTCCCTCAAACCCTGTCGGGTATGGCTCAAAGATGGTACAGTCGCTTTCCCCCCAAACTCTATTGGATCGTTCAGAGAATTAAGTCAGGCTTTTATTAAGTAATTCATCAGTGGAAGAGTCCATGAGAAAAGTTCAGCATCTCTTATGAGTCTTGTGCAGGGAGCTAAGGAATCCTTGAGAGATTACCTGAATTGTTTCACAAAGGAGGCTTTAAAAGTCCCGGACCTTGATGATAAGGTAGCCATGATAGCACTGCAACAAGGAACTAGGGATGAGTTTTTTCAAGATGTCTTTGGCCAAACGACCCCCTGAGAGCATGTTGCAGCTCCAAGAGAGGGCAGGGAAGTATATCAAGGTTGAAGAAAGTATGAGAAAGACCGTAGTAAGTAATGAGCCCACTGGAGGCAAGAAGCGGAAAGCTGATTTAGAATATATTGCAAAGGACAAATATCCTAGAACCGAACAAAACCCTGATTCAACCCCCAAGAAGGGAGGACCTGGGCAAAAGTTCACTGAATACGCTAAGCTGAATGCTCCCAGAAGTCAGATTTTGATGGAGATTGAGAAAGACAGAGATATTCGCTGGCCTAAGCCCTTGAAGGCTGATCCCGCCAAGCTAGATAAGGGCAAGTATTACAGGTTTCACAAAGATGTTGGCCATGACACCGATGAGTGTAGGCAATTGAAAGATGAAATTGAGTTTTTGATTCGAAAAGGAAGATTGAACAAGTATACTGGAGATGGAGGGGACAGAAATAATAATGGAAGGAAGAACTTTGAAGATCGTAGGAAGGACCAAGACGATCAGGGGCGGAATCCCCAACCTAGAGGGCCGGTTATAAATGCAATTTTTGGAGGACCGCGACGCCCTCGAGGGCCAGTGATAAACACGATCTTTGGAGGTCCAACTGCTGCTGGATTGTCCAAAAATTCCAGAAAGGCATATACTAGGGAGGTTATGCATATTGTTGGAGAAGCCCCGAAGAGGGCCAGGATAGAAGTAACATTGGCTTTTGATGATTCCGACCTAGAGGGTGTGAAGTTTCCCCATGATGACCCGCTGGTCATAACACCGATAATAGGAAATAGCCCGGTTAAGAGGGTCCTTGTGGATAATGGTGCTTCTGTGGATATCTTGCTCCACGACACCTTTCTAAGAATGGGGTATAACGACTCCCAGTTGACACCAACCGACATGCCGATATATGGATTTGCTGGAGTAGAATGTCCTGTGGAAGGGATAATCAAATTGCCAACCACCATAGGTACGAAACCAAGGCAAGCAACGCAGATGCTGGATTTCGTGGTGGTAAAGGCTAGTTCAACTTATAATGCTATCATGGGGAGAACAGGGATACATGCCTTCAAGGCAGTCCCCTCTTCCTACCATTCAGTCATGAAGTTTCCCACCCGAAACGGGATTGGAGAAGAGAGAGGAGATCAAAAAATGGCTAGAAGCTGTTATGTGGCCTCTTTGAGGGCAGATGGAGTCGGGGGCAGGTTCTTCCTATTGAAGATATGGATGTTCGAGAAAATGATGAGAATAGAGGAAGGCCAGCAGAAGAATTGGTTTCGGTTCCTTTAGACCCCGAGAATCCTGAGAGGATGACTTTCATTGGAGCCACATTAGAGGAGCCCCTTAGAGGGAAGTTAGTGAAATTTTTGCAAGAAAATAGTGATGTGTTTGCATGGTCAGCAGCTGATATGCCAGGCATAGACCCGGAGTTAATTACTCACAAGCTAAATGTGGATCCAAGCCGGAAGACAGTGAAACAAAAGAAAAGAAATTTTGCTCCGGAAAGACAAGAGGCTATAAACAGGAAGTAGAAAAGCTCTTAGAGGCTGGTTTTATTGAGGAGATTCAATTTCCGGAGTGGGTTAGCAAACCTTGTAATGGTGAAGAAGGCTAATGGAAAGTGGAGGATGTGTATAGACTTCACTGATCTGAATGATGCATGCCCCAAAGACTGTTTTCCGCTGCCTAGAATTGATACTTTGATTGATGCCACTGCTGGACATGAGATGCTGAGTTTCATGGATGGATTTAGCGGATACAACCAGATCAAAATGCATAAGGATGACATTCCAAAGGTATCATTTATCACTGACTTTGGTGTTTATTGTTATCTTGTTATGGCGTTTGGTCTCAAGAATGCAGGAGCCACCTATCAAAGGTTGGTGAATAGAATTTTTAAGGATCTTATTGGTAAGACTATGGAAGTCTATGTTGATGACATGTTAGTCAAGATTCTAGTAAAGACTGATCATATAGCCCATTTAAGGGAAGCTTTTGAGGTCCTGAGGTACCACAAGATGATGTTGAATCCTACGAAGTGTGCTTTCGGAGTAGGATCTGGAAAATTCTTGGGACTGATGGTCTCAAAGAGGGGAATTGAGGCTAACCCGGATAAAATAAAGGCGATCCTGGACATGGAACCACCAAAAACTGTTAAGGATGTTCAGAAGCTTACAGGAAGGGTTGCTGCGCTAGGACGATTCATCTCCAAGTCGGGGGACAAGTGTTTGTCATTCTTCAAATCGCTAAAGAGCATCAAAGACTTTGTATGGAGTGAGGAAAACCAGAAGGCATTTGAAGAGTTAAAGAAGTATATGGCCCATGCCCCGTTGTTGGCCAAGCCAGTTCTGAGTGAAATTTTATTCTTGTACTTGGCTGTTTCAGAGAGCGCCTTGAGCGCGGTGTTGGTTAAGGAGGAATTGAAAGTCCAGAAACCCGTATACTATGTCAGCAAAATTTTGCATGGTGCTGAGTTGAATTATTCAGCTATTGAGAAATTCGCTTTAGCCTTGGTAATGGCTTCGAGAAAACTGCGTCCTTATTTTTAGGCTCACCAGATTAAGGTGCTAACAAATCAGCCCCTGAGAATATCATTCACAGTCCCAAGGCAAGTGGGAGATTGATTAAGTGGGCAATAGAGCTGGGAGAGTTCGATCTCAAGTATAAGCCACGTACGGCAATAAAAGCCCAGGTACTAGATGACTTCGTGGTGGAATGTACCATACCCAACCAAGAAGCCGGGGGGCAGGAAGATGCCATACCTCAAGACAAGGGAGTCAATGATGGGGGCAAAGAGAAGGATGATAAAGAATATTGGGTTCTCTATTTTGATGGGGCATCAAAAATGAACTCCGGTGGAGCAGGATTGGTTTTGCAAAGCCCTGATGGGTTCTTAATTGAGTATGCTATGAAGCTAGACTTTCCAACCACAAACAATGAGGCAGAGTATGAAGCCCTGATAGCTGGCCTTGGTCTAGCTGGGACACTTAGAGTCAAAAACTTAAAGGTCTGTGGAGACTCGAAGCTGATCATATCCCAGGTAAAGGGAGAATTTGAGGCAAGGGATGATACGATGGCTAAGTATGTTCGCCTAGTAAGGGCTGTGATGACCCAATTTAATGAATGCCATGTTGAACACATTCCAAGGGAAGAAAATGCTAAAGCAGATGCGCTATCAAAGTTTGCTTAATCTGAGATTGAAGAAAGTTCAGAAAATGTGTACTTCCGTGTTTTGAAGACACGAAGCATAGATGTTAAGCTTGTGGCTCCCATAGGCTTGGGGACGTCATGGATTGATCCCATGAAGGCTCACATTCAGACCGGTTGGTTGCCAAGTGATGCAACTGAGGCACGGAAGTTAACTATTCGAGAACTAAGGTACTCCTTGATAGATGGAATTCTGTATAAGAGATCTTTCGTGGTTCCTTACTTGAGGTGTCTCAGGCCCGACGAGGCACGCTTGGCTCTTGAGGAAGTGCATGAAGGTATTTGTGGGCAACACTTGGGGGGCAGGGCCTTGGCTCATAAGATAACCCGTTTAGGCTTCTATTGGCCAGAAATGATGGCTGATGCCAAAGAATATGTGAAGAAGTGTGATCGCTGTCAGAAGCATGCACCAGTTGTTAGACAACCCCCCGAGATGCTGACCTCTATCAACTCGCCTATTCCCTTTTCCATGTGGGGGATGGATATTCTAGGGCCTTTTCCTATGGCCACGGCACAAAGGAAATTTCTGATTGTAGCCATTGATTATTTCACCAAGTGGATCGAAGCCAAACCCTTGGCCAAAATCACAACTAAGTAGGTTGCACAATTCCTGTGGGAAAACATTATGTGCCGATATGGAATTCCCCGTATCCTCATTACTGACAATGGAACACAATTTAACAATGAGGAATTTAAGAAGTATTGTGAAGAAAATGAAATTCAGTTACGATTCACCTCTGTGGCTCACCCGCAAGCCAATGGGCAAGCAGAGGTAGCAAATTGGATAATCCTGGATGGACTAAAGAAGAGGATCGAGAAGTCAAGAAATAATTGGGTGGATGAAATACTTCCAATATTATGGGCCTACAGGACTACCTGTAGAGTCACGACAGGAGCAACTCCCTTCATGTTGGCATATGGGGCAGAAGCAGTAGTTCCAGTGAAGATATCACATTCCTCTCCAAGGATTCAGGCTTTCAATGCAGAAGAAAATGAGGAAGGGCAGAGGTTAGCCCTGGATTTAATCGATGAAGTGCGAGATAAAGCACATGCAAAGATAGTAGAATATCAGAAAAAGGCTTCATTCTACTACAACCTAAGGGTTAAAGAGAGGTTTTTCAAACAAGATGACCTAGTCTTGGAGAAAAATAGAGGCTTCCGGTGTCGGACAGAAAGGAAAGCTTGCCCCGAATTGGGAAGGGCCGTACAGAGTCAAGAGCGTTTAGGGTAGAGGAACCTACAAGCTGGAAAATATGGAAGGTTTTGAAGTCCGAGGACCTGGAACGCACAAACCTGAAGGTTACTATGTGTAAGATAGGCGAAGTACGATTCTCACTTGTCATTGTGACAAATAGGTTTAAAAGCACCTTGAAGCTTTGCTTGCGTAGGATTTTATATTCCAGTAGAATTTACATTGTCTAGTTATTGTTGATTAGGGTCGAACCCATGATGTGTAAGGTTTTGGAAAACCAGACTTCATATTAAAGAGTTTGAAATTATTTCTATCTAAGGATGTTTAAAGTTCAAATGCGTATTAAGATTGTAAAGTTAAAACAGAAAGAGGCAAGAAAAGCAACATATGAAATATAACCCCGAAGGGTAACAAGTTTAGATATGAATAAAGTTTCAAAAGGAAGATATACAAAAAGTTAGGCCTTGGAAGGCTGAGATTCTTCAGAACCACTATCCGAAGTCTCCTCGGAAGTCTCAGTCGTTCCTTCGGACGTCTCGGTTGTCCCCTCTGAAGTCCCTGTAGAAGTTCCCTCTGCAGGAGATGCTGGCTGTTAAGGCGCTGCTTTTGGAGGCTCTTCCACCCTGGCCTTCTTAGCGACAGGCTCAAACTCCTCTTCGGAAGAATCTTCCTCCTCTCCGTCCTTGATCATAACAGCAAGCTTCTCAGTAACACCTCCAAGCTCTGGAACCCGCACAGGGCAAGGAAAGGGGGACTGCTCAAGGACCTCTGGAAACTCATCCTGGATGGCCTCCACAGCAGCATCCCACCCCTCTTTATATCTAACTGGGTGAAGAAGGGCATCATGCTCCACCATCAAGTCCTTGAATTCTTGGGTGTCCATCCAGCCATCAAAGGCTTTGTCCTTCTGCGCCTTCAGAATGACATTTTCGGCCCGGGCCGTCTCCAGGTCAGAAGTGGAAGAGGCCAGTTGAGCTTCAAGGGCCTCTATTTTTTGGTTGGCCTCCTCCAACTTCTATAGTGGCACTTCCAGGCCAACCTTCCAAGCC
>NW_027417772.1:0-55267 GCF_009905375.1 Apium graveolens | reverse complement strand
CACGAGAAAGTATGGATCGAACCAGTAATGGTCGAAATTGTTCAGGGTAATTAGGACTTAAGATAAAAGATGTTCTAAGTATGATTGAGAGTCAGTCTTGACAGTGATTAGCCTCTAAAGACTGAGGCAATAACTTATAGAAAAATGGTGATATTTTTTTATTTACTCATCAGATATTAAAGAAAAGCATTTTCACATAAGCTGTGATTGAAATAAGGTAGAAAATTTATTTGGAGGTGGTTAAAATGACATTGACTGTAAGGAAATTTTACTATCAGGAAAGGCTAAAGAGGTGGCCGACACTTTAAAGGTAAGTGGATAATTATAGGCGCGTGTGCCAAAAGAATACAATGATGATGGTTAAAACTGTGAAGGTTGTATTATGGTTTGGAAGATTGACATTCCTTCTGATGACTGTGCAATACCCAACCGTAATAGTAGTTGGTAAAGGTATAATTCGTGTAATCGCCATGAACGGGCTATCTATCTTAGAAGGTCCTATCTTGAGATAAGCCAGGACCATGTTTCAAAAAGGACTAGACGAACCTTTGAGTAAGTCTTCTATTTAAGGCATATGATTTAGAATGGTATTAACCTGCTATCGTTGCTTTGATTGAAACTCTTCTGCAATTTTATCTGCTTCATGTCATGTATGTATGTCAGGATCAGGAGTGTTCTTCATGAATCAGGAATGGTGATTATGTTACCTCCTTAGAATGATTTGATACGACATGTATGGACTCCGTATGGTTAGATATTAAGATTTTATGGAAAAGTGAATGACGACAGTAGGTCAGTGGTGGACCATAGTAAGGCAGCAATGATTCTGCGAGTAGTGAGCTGATTACAACCATGAGAGTTGTATTGGAATGGGTGTTGAGATTGAGTACCACTAATCGGGTCGTGGTAGTGTATAAGTTATCATTGATAGACTAATTAACTAGAGTATCTACCTATTGTATATATATTCTACTTATCAATAGAGAGTCGTATTACTATACGAGGAAGGTTGCAGTGCAAGCATAGAATTTTAGTAACGGTGATGTCTGGAATGAAAACCCAGATTCGATTTTCGATGTCGAGAGAGTTTCAAAGGTGATTATGTATAAGCTCGAGGAAGAGCATGGGTCCATAGAATGATGGACGGAATAGCAAAAAAATATTTAAGCATGCAAAATGCGATGCGATAATACTTGATGTTGATATAAATACATATGTTTTGTTCTCCTATGACAAACCTCTATAGTTCAGAGGTAGGTTCCAAGCCAGATATTTTGTGGCAGTATATTTTTTTTCATATATACAATTCTCTTCAATTCGTTCTTTTCTCTTCTTTTCATTTCATGTAAGCTGAGAAGAACAACCCTTCCAGAAGGGGAGGTATTGCCGAATGACTATCTATCTGTGTGATAAAAGCCTAGTAGGATACCATCTATTGTTTAATTGCTTGTCAAGTACTAAAGGCTGGCCACCTTCTGTACTAACTATGCGATATAACAAGTGTTCATGATCATAGTGATCTCTCAACAAATTCCTTTACTTCTATATGATTGATCAAACTTTGGGAAATAGAAACAGTTGAAAAAGGAGTAATAAAGTTGTGGTAGTATTCGGAATGGAAACACATTCGTGATACTAAGGTTGACGTGGTTATTAAAAGGTTATAGAACGCTAACGAGCAAAAGTATAACTAGTATAATATTAGGAACGGAAGGTAGTAGTGACTACGAACTGGAAAAGGATGGGTAGTGAGAAGCAAAAGCTCTAATGCTAAAAGCTATAATGAGAGTCTGTACAATAGACTTGAAAGAAATTGGAATGATCACTTAACACGGGTTGAGTTTTCTTACGACAATAGATCATATGTCAGTATTGAGGTATCGCCTTATGAGATCCTTGAGGGAAGACAATGTCGATCTCCCTTATGTTGGGATGAAGTTGTAGAGCGCAAGATGCTCGGACCCGCAGTAGTCCAAAGGACCAGGGATATAATAGATCTAATCAGAGGACGACTGGTAGTAGCCAGGAAGGACATAAGAAGTATGTCGATTTGACACGAAAGGACAAAGAATAGGAAGGAGGCAACCTTGTATTGTTAAAAGTATTCCCTTGAAAAGAATTAATGAGATTCGGAAAGAAAGGAAAGCTAAGTCCACCAATGGTTGGACCCTTGGATATATTAAGAAGTATTGGGAAGTTAGCATATGAGCTAGCCATACCCCAGAACATGTAGCAAGTCATAACGTGTTTCACGTATCAATGTTAAGGAAGTGTAATTCGGATGCCAGATAAATAGGGGCATATGAGCGCATAGACATGCAACCAGACGTAACCTATATGGAGCAACTAGGAAGGGTTATAGAGTGAAAAGGAACAAGTACTTAGGAGAAGGGTTATCAAACTAGGCAGAGTTTGGTGGTAGGACCACAATGTGGGAAAATTTACTCGAGAGTTAGAGAGTGCAATGCTAAGAGAGTATCCCTATTTATTTTCAATTTGATTCCGGGACGGAATCCTTTTAAGGAGGGGAGACTGTAATAACCCCCAAAATTTTGAACTTTTTGTAACCCTTGTGAATAGTGTTTTAGCTGAATGAGAAAATTTTTCATGCCACACTATGTAGGGGTTCTGATATGGATATTCTGAGGTTTTATTAGTACTCTATATGGTATATAAGTGTATGCAAAGATCGTCAGAATCCAATTCCGAACACTTTGATTTTTCCCAGAAATACACTAGATACGGAGAGAATTGAGTATAAGGTAACAGGATAAAAAGGATTTAAATTAAAAGATTATAATAGAGGATCATAAAAAGGAATATAATGTATTGAGAAAGGTTAAGGGAACCTAAGTAATAAGATCCCGGGTATGATCCCTCAAACGATAAACGAAAACGAAAGTTAAGCGAACCGTATAACAGATCAGCGGTCATTAGGCAAACAATTAGAAGCTAATCAAAGAGATTAGAAGGGATGATGACATAGCAATGTGACATAAGCATGACATAAGGGGAAGGAGATGTGGTTGATTTAAAACCACACAAAGTCAAGGCTAGAAAAGTAATTAACCAAAAACAAGACAAAAAGCAACCAACCAAGCCAAAACATTTCATTTTCATCAAAAAAACACAAAACCCCCATTTTCTTCTTCAAGCTCTCGGCCTCTTTTCTTAAAAAATGAAAGTCCAAGCTCCTCCACTTACTATTTAGCAAGGTAATTATCCTAGCTTCTCCTAGTTAAGTTACATACTTCCTATAAGTTTAAGCTTCTAATTCCAAGCCAATCTTTTTTTATAAATCAAGAAAGAAGATGGTGAATAGTACTTTCTTGAAATTAATTTTTGTGTTCTTGATTTCTTTGAAAGAACAAGCTTGTAGGAGGTTAGATTAAGGCTTCCATGGGCATTCCAAGGATCTTTCATGGATTAAAAGCTTCAACGAAGGTATAACTCTTCATGATCTTAGCTTTAAGTTTTGTTGTTTAGATATCCTAATGTTTAGATGAAGGGTTAGGGTAATGGGTGTGTAATCATGTTAAAGCTTGTTATGAGTATTTTAGTTGGTGAGAGGCATGATTATTTTGTGTTTAGAGATTGGTTGATTTTGTGATATTTTTGGAGTTGGAAATCTTGGTTAATTAGTCAATGAACTTAAGTAAAACTCTTAGTTCATAATTGAGAAATAAGTATGAATTGGTAACATTGATTTGATGGGGCTGTTGGAGTGTGTTTTGGATGGATGTTGGTTGTATGATTGATTTGGGGTTGAATTGTGGTTGGTTTTGAATGGTTTAAATTTGGGAAATCACGTAAACATAGCCGTCGTAACGTCCGATTTTCTTTAGACTGTTTTTGTGCATAACATTAGGACCCGAGAACCCCCTGCTATATTATGACCATTGCCATGTCTAGATAGCTCGTGTTACGAGCTTCGTTTTGATATGTGGTTCGTTCGATTCCGATGCACGGTTTAGGAGAAACGACCGTTTTAAGTAACGGCGTTTTGCGAACGAAACTTTTCCCCTCGCCTTACTTTGAAACATAGGTTAAAGACCGAAAAGGACTAATTGAAGTATGAAACATTTATGGTAAGTGTGTTAGGCAGTTGGTAAGACACTCGCGAAGGAATCGCCTTAGAACTCGTAAAGGTTAAATTACTAAAAATGGTGGAGCCGAGGGTACTCGAGTGACTTAAGAAAATCAGTAAGCGCAAAACAAGCGTTAGAGTCTAAGTTAGTTAAAGTATAGATTTACAAGTGACTTTGGTTTAATTCCAACTTACTTGTTGTTTATAGGTTACCAGACTCGTCCCGAGCCATTCGTAACCCCCAGTCGCTCAGGCAAGTTTTCTACCCGTTATAACTGTTGTTGTGATGTATATATGTATTTGCATTATCTTGCGATAGATGCATGTTGGTTAATTAGCAAATGTTGCAATATATTGAAGCATGCTGCTGTGGTATATATATATGCATGCCTGTTTCGTATTCTTTCCATATATACCTGTTGATTCAGTTGATAATACCTATGCTAGAGGATAGCGGTAATTTGCATATATCCTTAGTATAGGGACCCAAAGGTGAAAACGTTTTCTAAAACCGGGAGTCGAGGATCCCGAGTAGATTTTGTATATATGTATATATATACATATATATTTATATATATATATATATGGTTATAGTTTTCAAAACTATTAATCGAATAAGGTTTATTCGATAACTTTATTTTATTTAATGAATATTATTTGAATATTCATTCGAGGGCTTATGACTCATTTATATTATTTATTGAATATTATTTGAATATTCATTCGAGGGCTTATGACTCGTTTATATTATTTATTGAATATTATTTGAATATTCATTCGAGGGCTTATGACTCTTTTATATTATTTATTGAATATTATTTGAATATTCATTCGAGGGCTTATGACTCAGTTTATATTATTTAATGAATATTATTTGAATATTCATTTGAGGATCTATGACTCCGATTATTTGGTGAGATATATTCTTTATTTTATTAAAGAATAAGGTGTCAATAATCGAACTTATTTTCGATTATTCAAATAAAGATAGTACTTTTATATAAGTATATCTTTGGTTATTTAATACTCGTTTCAAGTATAAGTTTTAATACTTCTACTTCAATTATTTTTATAAAGATTATTCTTTATGGGAATATTATTTAAATAATAATATTCAGTCATTTTCTAAATATTCTGGGGACTGATTTACTTCATTAAATCAGCTTTACTCCAAACACTCTTTAAAGTGTTTTCGAGTCTTCAAAATGATTTTTAAAAGTTAGAGCGGATCCCAAAACTCATTTTTATATTTAAGATCTTCCTTTTTAAGGGGATTTAAATACTCGCTCAAAACTTGAGGGATCCGGCTCTGTGGTGTATTTTATATTCGCAACACGGTTGCAGTTTTGGTAAATGAATTGATTACTTACCCAACGTTCGGGAAGTAAGTCCATCTATTGAGTCGGCATAAGCAACATGGGCTCATTGGGCGTCCATGATAGTGTAAGTGGCTCAGTGGGAGTCCATCAAATGCATAAGTGGCTGAGTGGCAGTCCAGCATAAGGTCCTATTACGACCAGGGTGATGACCAGTGGGGAATTCGTCCATCTACTAGTAGAAAAGGTTACTTATGGGTATCTTTGCCTGATCAGCAAGATATCTGGTTTATGCCAAAATTCTTTTCCTTTCCAAATTTATTGGATATTGCAAGTCTGTTCATACTTTACATGACAGAGGTTTTCAGGAAATGTATGGGAGATATATATGAATATATATATATCAGAACTTAATGAAGTATATCATAACTTCATTTCCTTTAATAATATTTCAAAGATTGAATCTATTCAAATCTGGTCTTGTAGTCTCATCTATGTGATGAACTGTTGAAAGCTCATTATACTTTGAACAGTGGTAGTTCAAGTAGCTTTATAAATGATATAAGTGTAGTAAAGTATTTGCTAACTCCATCTTTTAAACTTATATCTAATTAATAATTGTCTTATGAATGACAAAGATTTTCAGAAAAACGTTGAGACAAGGTTAGATATATGAGATCACCTTGCAACGATATTTTTTATACAGTTATACACTGGGACTTTGTGTATATTATGCATGGAAGAGGACTTCCAATATTTTGAAATGTATATATGTATATATATATACTGAATATTTTGCGACTTCATCGCATTAAGATATCAACTTGGTTCATTTCTTTTGACCAAGACTTTCATGAGTACTAAGAGAAGGCTCATATACTATTAATCATTATACATATTATTTTGGTAGGCTTGCCGCTCACCCTTACTTTCTTCTTTCATCACACAACAATAGATAGAAAGGATGAATAGGACCAAGCTCCCGATTCGCAAGCGATTAGGAGACGTTCCGCAGTTTTCTAGAAGCATTGATGCCGCCGTAGCTGAGGTAGGAGCTACCAATAGGCTAGGCTTTCAACTTCTAATGTACCAGATTTATGTATATTTATGAATTGTAATAATGGCAAAGAAATGTAAATTTATTCAGAAAACCTTTTAAGGTGTATTGGCAGATAATTGTGGAATAAAATGACTTGTGGTTATTTTTGGATGTTCATCTCTGAGACTATAACGTGTGGTGTGTGTGTTTATTGTGGGGTCACAGTACAGAGTAGTTGAGTAATTATTAAGATTGGGTGTTATTAAGGGAAATGGAACTCGTGACAACCCGGATCCCCGACCCCGGATTTGGGGGTGTTACAGGTTTTGACCTAGTTGGCTATACAGATTCAGATTTTACAGGTTGGAAGAATGACCGGAAAAGTACATCAGAAAGCTGTCAGTTTCTTGGAAGAAGATTGGTATCCTGGCATAGCAAGAAGCAGCACTCATTTTCCACATCAACTGCTGAAGCTGAATACATAGCTGCTGGAAGCTGTTGTGCTCAAATCTTGTGGATGAGGAACCAACTCCGGGATTATGGTATGTTGGTGTCAAAGATCCCAATATTCTGTGACAATACAAGTGCAATAGCAATCTCAAACAATCCAGTTCAGCACTCGAGAACAAAGCACATTGATATCAGGTATCATTTTATCAGAGAGCATGTCACAAATGGCACTGTGGAGTTATACTTTGTACCCACAAAGGATCAAATTGTAGACATCTTCACCAAACCACTTGATGAAAACACTTTCTCTAAGTTGGTTAGTGAACTTGGAATGTTAAATATTTCTAATTAATTTTAGAAGTCAATAACTGCAATTTATTCTGGTTAAATTCACTTGTTGTTTAAATTCAATATCTTCAGGATATCTGAATTTACATGCCATTAATTATTTCTCGTAATTCAATCATTTATGTGCTTACATACAATTTATATATATGGTTGAGCACATTTATATTGATAAAGCTATTTAGTTTAATTTCAGTGGACTTTAAGTAATTAATATTTAAAGGGGTATATTGAAATTAATATTAAATATAGTGAAGCATAATTATTTTTCAAAAAATTATAGTGTTATCAATTAAATGATAATATTTGTAAAAGTAGTGAAATATAATTGTGAATTATTATTTGTTTTAAACATCCTTTTCAATGGATTTATTTTTTTTAATGTGTTTATAATAAATCAAAGCAGCAAGGGGAGTGTTGGGTCGCAACACAGGAGTCAAACTTGGAAATTTTTTAAGTCATATCCTCCGTGTCGCCACAGAGAGAAAGACATCGAAATTTTCCTAAGTCAGATCCTCTGTGTCGACACAGACTGTGTCGCCACAGAGAGACAGACTTAGAAATTTTTCTAAGTCATATCCCTCTGTGTCGCCACAGAGAGTGGTCACCACAGAGATATGTCGCAACACAACCCTTGATTAATTTTAGTTATTTTGCTGCAAGTATATACACACAGATCGTGTTCTTCTCCATTATATACACAGCACAACAAATTGCAAGAGGAGGAAATAATTTTTTTTGATTAAAACTCTAACAAAGTGCTGCCAAATTTCATAACTTTTATAGTTGTTAAAAGCCCAGATCATAAGGAGTATTTTGATACCAAAATCAATCATTTTCACCGAGTATTTTTGTAGATTGAACTACTTGGTTTTCGATTGTTTAAGGATTTGTTTGGTTAATTGTAAAGTGGTTTAATCTTAACCTAATTTCTTCCTTAAGGCTGTATTTGGTTAATTAATTAAGTATGTGTTAGTAGTTCATTTCGATCTATTTTAATCTCATAATTCGAAGGGCACAATTAAATTCATTTTAAAATCTAAATTTTATTCTCATTTTAATTAAATGGCAATATTCAGATTCCAAACACCAATTTTGTTTCTATTATTGAACGTGATCCAGTAAAAATGGTACACTTTGAGACTTGGATTTGTTTTCTAAACGAACACTCCATTTTGCGCTTCGCATTAACTGCTAATGTGAAATGGAATGTTGAGCTTCTCAGGCATGTACATACAACAGCAGCAGATTCTTCTGAAGATGAAAAATTAGCTTTTTCCTTTGACATTGGTGATGATACAATCAGAATTACAGAGGACGACTTCAATGAACATCTTCAGCTACCTCGTGATAATTTTGATGACACTCCTAAAGACTGGAATTTACTCAGCTTTTTCAGAGCAATAAGGAGCACAATGATAGAGAACGATGACTTACCAAGACACTTCAACAAAAGTCATATTCCGAAGGAATGGAATCTATTCTTCGACATATTGTCTCACTGCTTGGCTCCCAAGACTGATGGATTCCACGGACTGATTATCTTCAATCAAGTTGTTGGGGTTATTGTCGCAAATAATCTTCGCATCAACTTTGGGCGGTTATTCATGAAGCACATTTTGGAGAACCAATCACAACATCAGAACTTTATCTTATACGCAAGGTACCTTCAGATTATGCTCAATGGAAAACTGTTAGAAGCCCAAAAGACATCGACTCACAGTGACATCTTGGAAGATCCTCCTGTCTTGTCTCAACTGTTAGTGACCAAGTTGCACAAGAAAGGGAACTATCCAAATACAGAGGTTGCTTTCCTAACAAACCACATGATGTATGTCTTTACCACTATCAATGCTCAATATGAAGAAGAAGAAGAAGCTGAAGATGCACCTGAAGCTGAAGATGAACCTCAAGCTGAAAATGACCCACAGGAAAATATTGATCATGAACCTGAAGAAAATGTTAATGCAGAAGCAGATTAACCTGATCCTGAGCATGGTGATCAAGCAGAGGCTGAAGTTGAACAAGAACAAGAAGCTGAACCTGAAGATTCTCCACAACCTCAACCTGAAGCTGCTAGTCCACCCCATCAAGTTATTGAGTCTACTCATTTGAATACATCTGTCTATAGACCAGTTTTCTCAAGTTTGGGTACTTCTGCTATGAGTAATACTTTTGAAGCATGCTCTGATTTCATTAGCATAGATCAGTTACACCTTGATTCTCAGCACACACAGATACTCATTGAACAAGTAGATAGGAGAGGGATTGAATTTGGCATGCCACAAATTCATAACCACCCTCTAGAGCCCAACCAAACACTGTCAACTCTCCTAGCTCAAACCCTGGAGTATAAGGACTCAATGTAAATAGAGGGAGAAACTGCATTAGATGCAGCAAATAAGGATGGTACTTTGAGAGAACCCGCGGCTCTGTCTCCTATGAAGCAAAGTAGTGAACATCCTGAGATAATTGTAAACCTCCAGGTATCTTCTCAAAAGGATTCTCTGGCTAAAAAGACAACTACACAGTTACTAGATCTATCTTCTCAACAAGGTAGATCTATTGAAATTCGCCCGTCATCCACGGCATCCTGTAATGAGTCAAACACCTTATCCAATATCCAAGCTCTTGAAGCATTAAATGAGTCGATTAGAAGAGTACTATTTGGTGAGGACGTATTGACGGAAACAGGGAATTCAACCATTTTACGGTTAGAATATCATGTTCAAGGTCCTTCAATGGATCAACTGCCTTCACAGGTGTTAGGAGAGAGTGCTGTAATTGTTGCCAATCCTAGAACAGCACTTACCTCCCCAGGACTAATAAACCTGGATGCATCTGCAGATAGTGGATCCGACGTAGGCGCGGATCGGCAACCCATTGGTGATGAACCAGATCTAACTGGTGAGCCTGAGGGGAATGTATCTTCACAGATACAAGGGGAAGCTGGGGCTCAGATGCCAAATATGAAGGCCCCAGTGCTCCCCCCAGAGATTCTAACTCTGGATGAGTCATCTCCTGATGACAGGCAACTTGTCTCAGACAAGGATCGGGAATTGCGAACTCCCATTGCACCACTACTGACCTCCTTAAGGATGGCTCCAGTGTCTTCTACAGGTACACTTGGAACTCGGAGCTTTGAGCGGAGTGAGCTTGTGAGAATGAGTGACACACATGACCCTAAACCGAGTGATAGAGTGCTGAGCGATACACTGCGAGAAGCCTGTGAGACACCTATCATCCAAACTACACGTATAGACCTATCAAACTATGTCACTAAAGATTATCTTAAAGAGCAGCTAGCTTTCAAAGACAGCTATCTCAAGGAACAGCTGGCTCTTAAAGATCAACACTTTCAGACAGAACTATCTCTCAGAGATCATTAGATCGCTAGTCTTTCCGATCAACTTGAGCATCAACAAGCAGCATTCGCCAGTTTACGGGAATTCATTGAGTGATCTCTCTCTCATACAGGAAAAGGAAAAGAAACTTCCAACACTGAGCCAAAGATCTCAGTTAGCAAGCAAGCGCCGATCCCGGTCTCATCTGAAGCAGCTCTTGCCAGTACTGGGCCAATGACCTCAGTCAGCAAGCAACTGCCTGCTTCTCTTGAGATCCCTGTCTTGACCTTACATGATCAATCAACACCAGCTCTGAAGGATAACCCAACTGAGGGGGAGAAAAGGGTAGTAGAACAAGAAAAAGTAGACACTGCTGTTAATCTACTTTAAGATGCCTTACAAACCACTGGTACGTATGATGAATTTGAAGATAAGATGAAGGAAGAGCTAGAAGAGAGAATTAATGAAAGGGTGCTACTCAAGGAAAGATTCTCTAAGGAAAGTGCAACATCTCAGGGGGAGCAATCAGGACATCTGAACCAAATTATTACAACTCAGAGAAATCTGTTGTCTCAGATATATGCTCCAAGACCCTTATTTTCTGAAGAGGAACTAGAAAAAGGTGAACTAGATGAAAGTGATGTTCTGATTGGGTGTGAGCCAAGATTCGAAAAAGTGGCTACGGAAGAAAGAAGGATCATCTCTGAGGCTGAAGAATTTGAAGACGAAGATGCTTTCTCAGACGACTCTCTATCCTATGGAATTACAGAGAAAATCAATCATTCTTATTTAGAGATTCAAGAAGAAATAGAAAGATCAAGAGAAAGAATTTAAAGAGCTATTCAAAAAAGAAGGAACATAGAAGAGAGAGAAGCATATCTTCGAGCTAACTGGAAAGGAAGTAAATGGGAAGAAATAAAGAAGAAAATGGACAAACCAAAAACATATCACTATTCAGACCCTGGAAACTCTAATCTTTTGAGAACTGTGGAGCACTATAGAGAGACATATGTAAACATCCATGAGTTTTATGATCAGTTCAGCAAAGTAATTTCTGGAACTACTGTGAACACTCTGAAGAATGGATGGAAGATCACTATCAATCACAGAGATGGTCTACAGATGAAAGTGTTTACCAGTGTACTGAAGAAGTTGAACATTGTTGAATTGTTCGTCTTAGCCTCAAAAATCCCATGGTTGAAATCGAATGAAAATGAATATTTCAGAGACAGACTTTGGAGAATGATGATGGATGTATCTCCTCAAGCATTTATGTATCCATTCGTTATCAAACTATTTGCAGGTGGTAGAACGCAAAACATCACCATGTCTGACCAACACATAAGAACCATTTGTTATCTATAACTTACCATTCTGGAAAGTCAACTAAGGAGAAAAAGAGCTAAACTGGAAGCTCCAGGTGTTAAAAGATCAGAAGCAGATGTCAAAACTGCTGAAGTTCTATATGCTTATAGGCTCAATGACAAGATGATCAGAGACACGGAGAAGGATATGAAGGCAATCATAAGAGAATATCATGAGATGGTATTCATCAATGGAGAAGTAGAAATTAATCTTCTGAAAGATACTGAACCCATAATCAGCACTGACAGTGAATGGGAGCTAGTCTTTAGAATCAATAAATGCAGGATCAGAATCAAAGACTTCAGGACAAGTGAATCAGGCTCAATACAGCAAGCCTTGACGGATGTCAAACTATCCACATGTAAAGAAGACAAGGTTGCTTTGATCCATATCATAAAGATACTTGACGAAGTAATGGAAGAAGAGTCGATCAATGACACTAGAAGAGTAAGAGGACATCGAAAAAGGATAACAGTCTTCGTTATGTCCAGAAAATCCTCACTATTGTTTGATCTGGTTCCTAAATGCTCTAAAGTCAAGTATCTTGAGATAATGCTTCATGAACTGAATAATCCACCTCCAGTCAATGCACTTGAGATAGAAGCTCGTGATTGTGTACAAGCTAGATTGAATGAGCTGAAAGAGTGTCCTCCAAAACCTTCAGGTCCTAAGAAGAAAGTCTCTAAGAGAAAATCCAATCAGCCTCAAGAAGAAGAAAGAAGCAGGAAGCAGAAGAAGACAAAAAAGACATAGAGTATATGTTCAGGCTAGAAGAACACTTCTTTTTAATTTGTATCTTAAGAAATCCGGAAAAGAATATGTAATCCAGAATGTATTTAATATCTCTATATGTTTTATAGTTCGTACTTTTTCTTATTATCAGTTGAGTTATCCTTAGGGATTTGCTTGTCAAACTCTAACAATCAAATAGGGGGTGATTGTAAAGCATAATGTAATGTAACATGTAATCGAGGATTTATAACTCAACATGAAAACAGAAACAAATAAACAATATTAAAATATGAAGCACAAGAACCCTTCAGATGAAGATAGGATAAACACAAAGAACCAAATGATGTGATTGATTCATTAAGTCCTCGAACAGATCATGGGAAGAAGTTCATTGTTATGTTCAAGCAGCCATGAAGAATAAGACAGCAAGGGGCTTTAGACATCAGTTGCATGTATTGATTTCAAGTGTTACAGATCAAGGGTTCAGTGGAAGAAGCAATGGATAAACATCAGTCTGTATCAACTCAGAAACACAAGACAAATTGAATTAGGATCCTCACAATACTAGCTGTTTGTGAACCAAACCAGTGCACCAAACATCAGCATTCAAGAAAGTATTTTGATTCAATTAACAGAAGAGAAATGATTGATACATTGAAGAATGGTTTGACAAAGAGCTAAAATACTCTAAATCATGACAGCTCTCTCTATACTAGTCACCACAAAAGTTCTTGTCGCCACAGAGGTGATAGTACAATTGCTTAAGGCATCTATCACCACAGAGCATGTCGCCACAGAGGTGATAGTATAATTGCTCAAGGCATCTGTCACCACAGAGCCTGTCGCCACAGAGGTGTTCGTACAATTGTTCAAGGCAACTGTCACCATAGAGCTTGTCGCCACAGAGGTTGTCACCACAGATGAACATAAGACAACTTTGTGGCCACAGAGCTGTCGCCACAGAGGAGGCACAGGGGAAAGCTTATCGCCATAGAGCTGTCGCCATAGATGAGTTATTCACAGAATTGCATGCAGCAAAATTAATGAATTGTGTGGACAAGAATTGGCCACCTGTCCATTGAATTTTGAAAGACTACAAATCAAATTGAATGAATGTTCATTCAGTTAGTTATCTTCTCCAGCAACACATTTATGTTTACGAGAGCTCCATTAAAGCTTCACATTTATTATCCTTGTAAACATATTGTTATGCTGCTGAATTTATTGTAGCTAATCAATACTTTGATTAGATTGTAGCAACCTCAAGGTTTATATTAATAAAACAATATATTCCTCGAATTATTTTGTGTTGTTTATGATTCCATACTTTTAACGACGAACTTGAAATGAATAAAAAAGATTGTAGGTATCATATTCAACCCCCCCCATCTATGATACTTTGGGACTAACAGTTTACGACTGTATGACATCCTGAAAACTTATGAGCTTGAAATAGAGCAAGATGAGAGGATGGAGAAAGGAAGGAAGAAAGGAGGGTCCATAGCACTGGTTGCTGAGTAGGAGAAAGAGAAAGAGGTGAAGATAAAAGTTGTTGAGTCTACTTCAAAGGTCTGTGAGAACAAGGGCAAGGGGCTGGTAGCTGAAAATGAAGATTCTTTGAGCCAAGATGATATGGATGATATTGATGAACATCTTGCATTCATTTCTAGAAGATTTTCCAAGCTCAAGTTCAAGAAGAACTTTAGAGCAGCTAAGCCAAATAGAAACATGGTGGATAAATCAAAATTTAAATATTTCAAATGTGGCTTGGCAGGGCATTTTACCAATGAGTGTAGAAAGTCAGATTCTAGCAAGAAGAAGTTTGAGCCTGTGGATTATAAACAGAAGTATTTTGAGTTGCTCAAACAAATGGAAAGGGCTTTCCTTACACAAGAAAATGACTGGGCAGCAGATGGACTGGATGAGGATGAAGATGTCAGCTATGTCAATCTAGCCGTAATGGCCAAGTCTAATAAAATAGAAACAAGTTCTTCAAGTAATCAGGGAAACAAAAAGAATCTGCGGTACTTAGATAGTGGTTGTTCAAGACACATGACTGGAGATTCTACCCTGCTCACAGAGTTCAAGGAGAGAGCTGGCCCAAGTATTACTTTTGGAGATGACAGCAAGGGTTATACTGTGGGATATAAATTGATTTCTAAAGACAATGTCATCATTGAGGATGTTGCCTTATTGGATGGTCTCAAGCACAATTTGTTGAGTATTAGCCAGCTTTGTGATAAAGGCAATTTAGTAACCTTCAATTCAGAAGCCTGTGTTGTGACTAACAAAACAAGCAACAAAGTGGTTCTCACTGGAGTGAGAAAAGGAAATATGTATATAGCTGACTTCAACTCATCAAATGCAGAATCTGTCACTTGTCTTCTCGGTAAATCAAGTCAAGATGAAAGTTGGCTGTGGCACAAGAAGTTGTCCCATCTAAACTTCAAGACCATGAATGAGCTTGTCAAGAAAGAACTGGTTAGAGGTATTCTTCAAGTGGAGTTTTCTAAAGTTGGACTATGTGATGCCTGCCAGAAAGGAAAGCAAATTAAAGCATCATTCAGAAAGAAGCTTGATTCAACAATTAAAGAACCTCTGCAATTGCTACACATGGATTTTTTTGGACCAGTCAATGTGTTGTCCATCTCAAGGAAAAGTTTTTTCCTAGTAATTGTAGATGATTTCTCAAAGTTCTCTTGGACATATTTCCTAAAGTCTAAAGATGAGGCCAGTGAAATCATCATCAATCACATAAGGCAAGTTATCAATCATCCTGATTTTAAAGTTAGAAGAATCAGGAATGACAATGGAACTGAGTTCAAGAATTCTGTTATGAGAGCATTTTGTGAAGAGAATGGGATTATGCATGAGTTTTCAGTAGCAAGAACTCCACAAAAAAATGGAGTAGTGGAAAGAAAGAATAGATCACTTATTGAAGCTGCAAGGACAATGCTTGAAGAATCAAAGTTACCAACATACTTCTGGGCTAAAGCTGTAAATACTGCATGCTACACTCAGAATATTTCTTTGTTTAATCAAGCAAAGTGTATGACACCCTACCAATTGTTCAAGAAGCCAACTCTAAATTTTCTTCATGTCTTTGGCTGTAAATGTTATATCTTGAGAAATCAAACTGATCAAAATGGAAAGTTTGATGCTAAAGCAGATGAAGGAATTTTTGTTGGATATGCTGTTGGTAAAGCATATAGAGTCTACAATCTAAGAACCAACATTGTTATGGAAACAATACATGTTGTGTTTGATGATAAGAAGATTGAAGGATTGCAAGATGGAGATTACCATAAGAGCCTCAAATTTGATAATATGGAGATGATTAGTGATGACAGTGATGATGAAAGTGATCAAAAAATAGTATCAAAGGATAATGCAGAAAAATCTACTACCAATGAAGCACAAAATTCAACATCTGTCGAGTTGCAAAATGTTTTATCCGTCAGGAGACAATCTGCTTTATCCGTCGGGAGACTATCAGCTTCATCCATCGGAACTCAAAATGCACCATCCGTCGGGTCATCAAAAGAAGCTGAAAGTCAGAATGGATCACTTACAGAAAATTCTCCCTTCTCAAATCAAAGATTCACAAACTCAAGGGGAGTTTCTTATAATCAAAACTCAGTTACACATCAAGACAACAATGAGGCCTCTTCATCTAGAGTAAATCTACCTTAACAAAGAAAATGGACAAAAGATCACCCCTTTGAGCTCATTATTGGTGATGTATCTTCTAGAGTTCAAACAAGGAGAGCAACTCAAGAAGAATGTCTATATAGCATCTTCATATCTAAGGAAGAACCAAAGAAGGTAGAAGAAGCTTTGTTGGATCATGATTGGATTTTAGCTATGCAGGAGGAGCTAAACCAATTTGAAAGGAATAAAGTATGGAAGCTGGTACCCAAGCCTAAAGGAAAGAATCCAATTGACACCAAATGGATATTCAGAAACATGATGGATGAAAATGGCATAGTGGTCAGGAACAAAGATAGATTGGTTTCTAAGGGCTATTATCAACAAGAAGGAATAGATTTTGATGAAACTTTTGCTCCTGTTGCAAGATTTGAAGCCATCAGAATTTTCTTAACCTATACAGCCAATGCCAATTTCAAGGTCTATCAAATGGATGACAATAGTGCTTTTCTAAATGGAGATTTGGAGGAGGAAGTCTATGTCAGTCAGCCTCCTGTTTTTGAAGATCTAAATTTCCCAATCATGTCTACTATCTTTTGAAAGCACTTATGGACTGAAGCAAGCACCTAGAGCCTGGTATGACACTTTATCAAAGTTTCTTTTGGAAATTCACTTCACAAGAGGTACTGTTGATAAAAATTTATTCTTTAGAAATGTTGATGGCTCTAGTATACTAAATGGAGATTTGGAGGAGGAAATTTATTCTTTCAAGGTCTATCAAATGGATGTCAAGAGTGCTTTTCTAAATGGAGATTTGGAGGAGGAAGTCTATGTCAGTCAGCCTCCTGGTTTTGAAGATCCAAATTTCCCAATCATGTCTACTATCTTTTGAAAGCACTTATGGACTGAAGCAAGCACCTAGAGCCTGGTATGACACTTTATCAAAGTTTCTTTTGGAAAATTACTTCACAAGAGGTACTGTTGATAAAAATTTATTCTTTAGAAATGTTGATGGTTCTAGTATACTTGTTCAAATTTATGTAGATGATGTTATATTTGGCTCTACATATGAAAAACTTTGCAAAAAATTTTCCAAATTGATGCAAAGTAAGTATGAAATGAGCATGATGGGAGAACTAACTTACTTTCTTGGTTTACAAGTTAAGCAAGTTAGTGATGGAATATTCATTAGTCAAACTAAATACATTCATGATCTTTTAAAGAAGTTTGATCTAATGGATTGCACATCTGCAAAAACTTCCATGGCTATTACAACTAAGCTTGAATTAAACACCACTGAAAAGTCTATGGATATTTCAAGTTATAGGGGCATGGTTGGCTCACTTCTGTACTTAACAGCTAGTAGGCGAGATATAATGTTTGCTACTTGTCTTTGTGCTAGATTTCAGGCTGATCCTAGAAAATCTCACATGGTGGCTATTAAGAGAATTTTCAAATATCTCAAGGGAACACCAAAACTTGGCATTTGGTACCCTAGAGATTCTGGTTTTGATTTGACTGGTTATTCAGATGCAGATTATGCAGGTTGTAAAATAGACAGGAAGAGTACAACTGGAACCTGTCAATTTCTAGGAAAAAAGCTTGTGTCCTGGTTCAGTTAAAAGCAAAATACAGTCTCTACTTCTACAGCTGAAGCTGAATATATTGTTGCTGGCAGTTGCTGTGCACAAATTTTGTGGATGAAAAACCAATTGTTGGACTATGGTCTACAAGTGGATAGGATTCCTATTTTCTATGATAACAGAAGTGCAATTGCCATCACTGAAAATCCAGTACAGCATTCAAGAATAAAGCACATAGATATCAAGTACCACTTCATAAGAGAACATGTGATGAATGGTACTGTAGAACTGCATTTTGTTCCAAGTGAAAAGCAGCTTGCAGATATATTTACCAAACCACTTGATGAATTCACCTTTTCAAGGTTAGTAAGTTAATTAGGTATGCTTAATTTCTCTTGAATTATTTCAGATATTTTTGTAAGTGGTTATGTATCCTAAAATTTAATTGATTTTTCTGTTTTGGATGAAATTTTGGCTAAGTCAAAATTTACATCCCGATGGATGATCATTATCCATCGAGTTTGATCATCCATCGGAATACAATTTGTCAATAAAATCAATTATTTTTCTGGAATATTTTATAAATCGACGGATAACTGATTTATCCTCATCCGTCGAATTGTCTCAATCCTAGCCGTTAATTCCCTGAACATTATCCATCGAGTATACTTACAGATTGTAAGCATGACACGACGGATAAGTGACGGAATTTTTACAGTTTATTTATTTTTAAACGGCTATTTTGGGCAATTTTTTTTGGCTACTTTATTTTACTTTATTATTTTTTATAGTTATTTTCTAAGATAGTATAAAAGCAAATTCACTTTTATTCATTTCTTTTATCATTCTCAAGATTCAATTGCTCTAATTTCTTTCTTCTCAAAAGCAAACTCTCTCTCTACAAATTCCAAATCTCTAACAATGGCACCTGTAGTGAAAATCATGTCTCAAACCGGTTATATCTATGAGAAAAACAACTTCTCAGTTTGGTGAACAAGGAAATTCAACAATCTGGTGACTATCACAAAATAATGGATTTTGTGAAGAACTGCAAACTCAACTATTCCATGTTGGAATCACCCACCATTTACTGTGAGGTTATTGAAGAGATATGGAGAACTGCAGTGTACAACTCGACAGACAAGGCCATCACATTCACTCTGAAAGGTAAGCAGTTTTGCATAAATAGTTATATTGTTAAAGCATGCTTCAAGATTCCTGATAATACTGTAACTGCTCCACACACAGACACTGACATTGTTAATATGCTTAATTCCATGGGCTATGCACTCACTACCTCTAAATTAAGTGAAATTAAGAGGTTGGGTCTTAAGAAAGAATGGAGTTATCTGTGTGATGTAGTAACTAAGGTGTTTTCTGGTAAAATTAGTAACTTTGACTCTATAAACATTTATATGCTTAACATGTTTTACATGTTAGTTACTGATAAGTACTTTAATTTTAGTGATTTGGTTTTGTTTGAGTTAGGTTTTAAGTTAGGAGAGATCAATAAGAGAGGTAAAAGTGTCTATTATGCTCGATTCTTTATGATGCTTGCTAACCATCTTATTGAAGATATTGTGATTGAGAACCCAACCAACAAGTTAAATTGTTGGATTCAAGAAAGAAGGATCATTGAAGATTTAAACAGAGCAAACCATCACAAGAAGGCTCATTTATACTACTTTCCAGTAATAGAGGGACGTCATGTAAGTGAGGTAATTTCTTCTGTCTCCACTCTTCCAACCTCACAAATTTCTTTGCTTTCTAGTGTAGCTATGTCAACTGTGTCAATGACCCAATAGTTGCCTACCCAAGCTACCAAACCAACAAAAGTTCCTAAATCCAAAGCTAAGAAAGCTCCCTCTGATTTCTTTCAAAAGAAATAAGTTGTAAAATCTACTAAACATAAAGAGGGGAGTGTGAAGGAGGGTAAGAAAGGTGAGGGACAGGATGAAAATCAAATAAGCCCTAAGAATAAGGCTGGTTAGAAGAGTTTACCCAAACCTAGCCACACCACAGTTTCCCAACAAACTGTGGTTGTTAATAAGGATATTAGCTCATTACCGGTTTCATCCTCCCAAAAGGATGTTACATTGAAATAAGCTCCCAACCAGGAGCACAGGCCAAGAGGGGTAGGGACACTAGCTCACCACAAACTTATTCTAGAAAGAAAAGATCAAAAACCCTTGAGGATGCACAGGGCTCACACACTGTGCAAACTGGTGCAAAAGACCCAGTCACTGCACCTTTTCAAAGTCAGGTTGATGTGGCTCCAATAAATGTGGAGTCACAGCCAAAATCTCTCATAATTGAAGCACCTGATACACCAAATTCTCCCACACACCCACTGGATGTTGACATGGTCAATACATCACTTCCAAATTCTCCATCTTTAACTCTCTTGGAGAAGCCAAAAATCCAAGTAAGTGAGCATCATCTTTTAGATGATTTGTTGGCTCATTTCCCTTTCCTTTCTGAGACTCTTGAGACATCTGTGCCAAAATTCTCATCAATCTGCACAGAGTCTACAATAGTCTCCACTCCAAACTCAATTATTTCTTCTATCCCGATGGATATTTATCATCCGTCGAGTAGTGATTGTATCCTGACGGATAAGCTTAACGGCAGTCATCCGTCGGATAGTCAAACTGCTAACCCGATGGATATTCCTCATCCGTCGGGTGTCTCTGCACAGCTTCAAATTACATCAATTCTTACAAGTGCAGAGGACTTAGTTGTGACGGCCTCAACCCCGGGGTCAGGAGTTGACGTCACTAAACACAATTACCAAAAATATAAATAACAGAATTATTATTAAAATATACTAACTTGACCCCAAACCTAGATCCGATCCAGGTTCAAGTATAATTCAGGTTCTCATTATTACAAACTCTTTATTCAATATCTAAGACACACTAACTTTATTCAGCAACTCCTCAGACCTCATGGTCTGATACAAACTACCTCAGAGGAGCCAGGTCCAGTAGGGGCGGGAACACGGGTCGGTCTGACTGATCTTCTAGGCATCTGTGAAATATACATAACAGTTTGCAAGGGTGAGCATAATCGCTCAGTAGTACCAAATATGAATAACAGATTAAAACAGTAATGTAACAAATACGGGAACAGAGCTGTAATCATAATATCAACATTTTATAATGATAATCAAAGCAACTGGATATCACTAATTAGCATGCTTTGGGAAAATAACATAGTAGTGTGCTGTGTAATACCAGAGTCCAATTTTAGCATGCTAATCATTTTATAAAACTACTGTATCAATCAATCATGCTTTCATATAATTCACAAATCCCAATCAGATACATAGCGGATATGTGAAGACAGTTGATCAGGCTATCAACACCAGACGGCTCTAACTGCCATCCCATTTACCTGTTCCGGAACTCAGAGACTAGCTAGGTCTCTGACCTGCTGGACTAATCGATTTTATAGTGCGCACAACCGAATTAGCCTCTTACTCCACCTCAATAGGCCTACTCTGGCCTAAATGTATCCCATATCTGACCGTTTTATCCAGTTTTCAAAACACTTGTACCTATCTCATTTTCAAAATCATTTATTTAACCAGCACACGTATAAAAATCCGTTTCGCAAATCATCCCATTCGAGACAGGTACCTCTCGAAGTTACTTTTCCCCAAAATAATTTAAAAACAGTGAATTATAACTACAGGGGATACATAACTTAAAACGTTTATGTCCCATTACGAAAGTAAAACATTTAGCTATTCATATACACTGAACCATAAAAGAATGGTCAGGGGTACTTGCCTTGCAACGCTTTACAAACCCTAAATAGCTTTCACGCTGACTTTGATCCTGGAACAACTCGACTGGGATCTACAATTACAGAATACCCTAATTAGTTATACCGACATGCTTGATATCCTCAAATCCTAATAACTCAAATCCGATAACCCGACTCGTATTATTATTATACACATAATCATATAATCACATATCCCGAACATAAATAGGGTAACACATAGAATATACTTATGTACATTTACAAATATATTTTAGAAAATTTTGGCAGCAACTTGTTTATTTACAAGACTACCCGTCGATTATAATCGACGTCAACAATCCTCAACAATCCACATTTTCATTATATACCAATTCTATATTCACGCACAATTTAGTTCCGAAAATATTTTATACGAATCATTTTATTTATTTATAAGGTTTAGGACTCAGAACATCGTCATCACCGTCCACCGCTGACTCTCCAAAGTTCATCGTCAATGGCGGCATAATTTATTGGCGTCCGATATAATACGGGTTCCCAAATAAATTATACCGATTAATTTAATTTTTCTCGCAACAAATATTTTTATATCATAAACATTACTCAAAATTCACTGCAATATAGAAATTATTATTAAAAATCTGCACAATCCAATCCATTAGCACACAAACGGCCCAAACAGGCCAAACAACCAAAACAATCTACATAACAAGCTCACAAAATAGGCCCAATAGTAGAGCCCAACTGGAAGCCCAATAACCAGCCCAACCAAACATACAACCGCACCACTGCACAGGTAGCACACGCGCCACCGCGCCACACACACACACACACACATACACACACACACACACATGGCACACACACATATATATATGTATACCAACTGTATAAATCAAAGCCAAGCCAACCAGAAAACAGGGGCGGCTCACCGGAGAGATCGCCGGAAAAACAGAGAAATGGAGAAACGAAACCCAGGGAAGCAAAGTGAAAGGAAGAAGATGAAAATCGAGGGAAGGAGCCGAGCAAAAGCAAGAACAGTCGAGAGAAAATAGAGAGAATCGAGAGAGTTAAGCCATAGCCGAATGACCAAAAGGGAAATGAGTGTCAAAAAAATAGGGCAGCCACACGTGTCCTGTTAAAACAGGATACGTGTTGGTTTAATATTAATTCAGACTTCTGAATCCCCAGAACCCCGTTTATATCCCGACATTACACTTTTAACGAACCAAGTAATATTGATAACATATTGAAATAGATTCCAACCAATCCAAAAAGATCCGATATATTCTGATATAATTAAAAACATAATTTTTTTAAAATTTTAAAATAGTTCTTAAACCGCACTTTATACCTGCTTTTTAACCAATAACGAAATAACATGCAAGTAAAACGAATCCCGAAAATTTCCAAAATAATTTTAAATTTCTCAGAATAATACGAACTTAATAAAATATAAGTTTCATAATTTTTAAAGATTCCCATAATTAAATATGGATTTTAGCATTTAACACACTCAGAAAATCATTTAAAAATGAATAATTAACAAAATATTGATTTCTCAATTTTATAAAGTCCTAAAAATAATTATTGAAATTATAAAATTAGAAAACCAATTTTAAAGACAACCCAAATATTTATGGAATTAAAATTACAATGAAATCACTTCTATAAGCGAAATTAAATCATATAACTTACCAATAAATCAAAAATTCCAATCCACATATCAACAAATCATAAATAATTAAATAACAATCAGTAACCGCTGCCAAAAATCAATACACACCCTTTTATTTATTTACTTAAACTTTTATTACACTTCCAAATATTAGAAATAAAATAAAAATACACGAGTCGTTAAATCCTTTCCCCCTTAAAAAGATTCTGTCCCCAGAATCTAACTCAACTAAACAAATGAGGATATTTATCAAGCATGTCTGACTCTAATTCCCAAGTAGACTCTTCTACTCGAGGATTTCTCCACAAAACTTTTACTATAGGAATTGACTTATTCCTAAGGACTCGTTCCTTACGGTCTAGGATTTGGACCGGTTGTTCCACGTAAGACAAATTTGGTTCAAGCTCAATCGGTTCGTATTCTATGACTTGATTCGAATTAGGAACGTAGGGCTTCAACATAGACACGTGGAACACATTATGAATGTGCTGCCACTGTGGTGGTAATGCTATCTCATAAGCGACCTTTCCCACTTTCTTCAAAACCTCAAAGGGTCCTATGAATCTAGGGCTAAGTTTACCCTTCTGACCAAATCGTACTAACCCTTTCCAAGGTGATACCTTTAGTAACACCAGAGCTCCTTTCTCAAAGTCCATGTCTTTTCTATGTAAATCTGCATATTTTCTTTGTCTATCTTGAGCTGCTTCCAACCTTTTCTGAATCAATACTATGGCATCCTTAGTCTGCTGAACCAATTCAGGGCCTAGCACTTTCTTTTCTCCTACCTCAACCCAGTACAACGGTGATCTACACTTTCGTCCATACAGAGCTTCGTAAGGTGGCATCCCTATACTGGCATGGTAACTGTTATTGTACGAGAACTCAATCAAGGATAGGTGCTCATCCCAATTACCCTTAAAATCTAAAACACAGACTCTCAACATATCTTCTATGGTCTGAATCGTCCTCTCACTTTGGCCATCCGTCTGAGGATGATAAGCGGTGCTCATAGTCAATCTCGTTCCTAGGCACTCTTGAAATTTGGTCCAGAACCTAGAATTAAATCTCGGGTCTCGATCTGACACTATAGAAACAGGAACTCCATGTTTGGTAACTATCTCATCCAAGTATAACTTCACTAGCCTTTCCAACGAATACCTTTCATTAATCGGAAGGAAATGCGCCGATTTAGTCAATCTATCAATGATTACCCAAATAGCATCATGATTCGCTCTCGTCTTTGGCAATCCCACTACAAAATCCATAGCAATGTCTTCCCATTTCCATTGGGGAATCTCCAAAGGTTGTAACAATCCACTCGGCTGTTGATGCTCTGCTTTCACCGTCTGACACACGTGACATTTACTTACCCAATTGGCAATATCCTTCTTCATTCCTGGCCACCAAAAATTTCTCTTCAAATCCTGGTACATCTTACTACTACCAGGGTGGATAGAAAACCTAGAGTTATGTGCTTCCTGCAATACTTCGTTCTTCAACTCTGTTACATCAGGAATCCAAACTCTGGACGAAAACCTATATAAACCTTGACTATCTTTTTGAGTACACAACTCTTCTCCTGTCAAAGTATCCGACTCTTGTTCCATAACTCCTTCTTGACATCTTCTAATCTTTTCCATCAAGACTGGCCGGAAAGTAATTTCATATAGTTGCTCTTGACTTCCATTAGATCCTCGAACTTCAATTTCCATTCCTTCTAAGTCTCGTGCCAATTCCTCCGTAATCTTAACCATATTCAGCCTTTCCTTCCTACTTAAGGCATCAGCCACTACATTGGCTTTACCTGGGTGATAATTAATCGAACAATCATAGTCCTTAATCAACTCCAACCACCTTCTCTGTCTCATGTTCAGATCTTTTTGTGTGAATATGTACTTCAGGCTCTTATGATCCGTGTAAATATCGCATTCTCGCCATACAAGTAGTGACGCCATAACTTTAAAGCAAATACTATAGCCGCCAATTCAAGGTCATGAACCGCATATTTCTGCTCGTGAGGCTTTAGCTGTCTGGAGGCATACGCAATCACTTTGTCATGCTGCATTAACACACATCCCAATCCTTTCAAAGAAGCATCACTATAAATTATAAAGTTTCCCGTCTCATCTGGAAATGCTAGCACTGGAGCCGTCACTAGTCTTCGTTTTAACTCCTGGAAACTCTTTTCACACTTTTCCGTCCAAACGAACTTCTCATTCTTCCTGGTCAACTTAGTTAGTGGGGATGCAATCTTCGAGAAATCTTTCACAAACCTTCGATAATATCCTGCTAATCCAAGAAAACTTCTTATTTCCGTTGGTGTCTTCAGTTGCTCCCATTTTGATACGGCTTCAATCTTTACCGGGTCTACTTTGATACCTTCTTTACTTATTACGTGACCAAGGAACTGTACTTCCGTCAGCCAAAACTCACACTTAGAAAACTTAGCATACAATTGTTTTTCTCTTAGCTTTTGAAGGGCAATCTGCAGATGTACTGTGTGATCTTCTGGATTCTTCGAATATATGAGGATGTCATCAATAAATAAATAACAAATTTATCCAAATACTCCTTATATACCCTATTCATCAAATCCATGAAAGCTGCTGGCGCATTCGTCAATCCAAACGACATTACTAGAAACTCATAATGGCCATACCTTGTTCGAAATGCGGTTTTGGGGATATCTTCCGGCTTTATCTTTAGTTGGTGGTAGCCAGATCTTAAATCAATCTTTGAGAAGTAACATGCTCCCTTAAGCTGATCAAATAAATCATCGATTCGTGGTAAGGGATACTTATTCTTTATTGTCAATTTGTTCAACTCTCTATAATCAATGCACAATCTCATACTTCCATCCTTTTTCTTCACAAATAACACTGGAGCACCCCACGGGGAAACACTAGGTCGAATAACTCCTTTATCCAAAGTTGCTTAGCCAATTCTTTCATTTCTATCGGGGCCATTCTGTATGGAGTCTTGGAAACTGGTTCAGCTCCAGGTATCAAATTAATGGAAAACTCTATCTCACGATCAGGTGACAATCCTGGTAATTCTTCTGGGAAAATGTCAGGGAATTCTCTTACTATAGGGATTTCATCCAAAATAGGGGTCTCTTTCTTCGTATCCACCACATGAGCCAAGTACGCTTCACATCCTTGTTTCAGTAATCTTTTTGCTTGTATCACTGAGAGGAACTTCTTATCTTGCATCTGCCCTTGGTAACTGATCCTTTTATTATCTGAGGTGTACATAACAATTCTCTTTTTCTTACAATCAATATTTGCCCTATATCGAGACAACCAATCCATACCTAAAATAACCTCAAAGTATCCCAACTCGAAGGGTATTAAGTCAACAGGGAACATATACCCTGAAATTTCTAGGGAACATCTAGGACAAAATTGTTTTACAAGCACTTTAACTTTATTAGCCACTTCTATGGTTAGAGGTTCGTCTAGGTCTTCTAACATCAATTGCATTTTATTCACACAATTCACAGATATAAAAGATGTGGACGCTCCCGAATCAAACAAAACGTTAACAGGCACGGAATTAAGAATAAACGTACCTGCAACCACATCGGAGTCATGAACTGGAGACTTCTAGGTCATCTTAAAAGTCCTAGCTCTAGCAGTACTGGTTGCTGGTCCTTGGGACACACTCTTTCCAACATTACCTTGAGTCACTGACTTGCAATTCCTAGCTATGTGTCCCACTTTGCCGCAACTAAAACAAGTAACTCCTTGAATCTCAGACTTACACCCTGTGGAATAGTGACCTTTCTGTCCACATTTAAAACAATTAACATTCTCTCGGCACTGTCCACTGTGCTTTTTCCCACACGTCTTACAATCAACCACTGGCTTACTCATCCTCGTTGGGGCAGAGTTAACTGATGTTGTACCGGGCTTAACTTGGGGAAAGTTCTGCCCTTTAAACTTTTTATTCTTATTATTGCCAAACCAACGCTGGAACTTTCGACTTGCTATTCCTGATTCTGACTTTGCAGGTCCAATTTCAAATTTTCTCTTCTTCTCACCCTGCTCCTTTGTAGCTAACTTCTGATCACTCTCTATCACTAAGGCAGCCTGGACTACCGAAGTATAAGTCTTAAGCTGTAAGGCTACAACTCCACTCCTTATTTCTGGCTTCAACCCTTGTTGAAACCGCTTTGCTTGTTGAGCTTCTGAACTCACATATTCCGGTGCTATAGGGCCAACTCCATAAACTTCGCTTCATATTCCGTGACACTCCTATTTCCTTGTTTCAGCTCCAAAAATTCCATCTCCATTTGACTTTGGAAACAGGCTGGAAAGTATTTTTCCAAAAACAATTTTGTAAATCTGGTCCAGGGAACTGGACCTTCTCCTTCTAAGGCTCGCGTAGATTCCCACCAATAATTCGAATCATTCCTCAGAAAATAACTAGCATAATCAGTTTTTAAATTCTCACTCACCTTGGTGAGCGCAGACGCCTTTTCCATTTCCTTTAACCATATCCTGGAAGCGACAGGATCTACTTCTCCTTTGAACTCTGGGGGCTTCACTGCTTGAAAAGACTTAAAACTAATACCTTGATTTGCCCCTCTCATTTCATGCTGCTGTTGAATTTGTAGTTGCTGCTGTTGGATTTACTGTTGTTGTTGCTATATGAGCTGATGTTGCTGTTGTTGTTGCTGTTGCAATTGTTGCTGCTGTTGCTGGAATTGTTGTTGCTGTTGGGCCAGCTGTACAGTCTGCTGACGCAACAAGTTCATCAAATCACTCATGGAAGGATCCCCAGCAGATCCGTTATTGGGCTGAGAATTTATCTTTGGTGGCATCTCCTGAAACAAAACAGTCATATATAAGAAAATGGATTGCTCCAACAGTTTATATTTATGCATCAGGAGAGCGTTGCCACTAAGACAATATTCTCATCCCCCATTATAATTGGATCCGTCCTGAGTGAATGATTATAGTCTAAAAATGCCAGCAACAGAAACAACAATAATAATAACAACAATAATAGCAACGCACAATATATAAAAACTGAACAATAATATAAAGCAGTTGAACTACAGTAACCAATAGAATCCAACTAGTACAACTGAAAATCCAACTAAAAAGAACCATCCGAATACACACCAAAATTGCCTGTTATAACTGCTCGCCTACTACAACCCATCATAACATAATGTACATATACAAGGTAAACAACTGCAGAACTCCTGGAGTTCAACTCTGAGCTCTGCATCCCTCTACTGCAGCTCTGTCTAGCCACTACCATTGTCACCAATGGAACCTAGCTCAAACACTAGCCAGTTCACTAGGTCCTGATATTGCACAGCTCTGAACTCTGAACTAATGAAACGGTCAACAGATCTAGCCCTCTCTACAGCCATCTGGGTCAATGCTCTCACACGGGCTCGTACCTCAGGGGAACTGTGACGGCCTCAACCCCGGGGTCAGGAGTTGACGTCACTAAACACAATTACCAAAAATATAAATAACAGAATTATTATTAAAATATGCTAACTTGACCCCAAACCAAGATCCGATCCAGGTTCAAGTATAATTCAGGTTCTCATTATTACAAACTCTTTATTCAATATCTAAGACACACTAACTTTATTCAGCAACTCCTCAGACCTCATGGTCTGATACAAACTACCTCAGAGGAGCCAGGTCCAGTAGGGGCGGGAACACGGGTTGGTCTGATTGATCTTCTAGGCATCTGGGAAATATACATAACAGCTTGCAAGGGTGAGCATAATCGCTCAGTGGTACCAAATATGAATAACAGATTAAAACAGTAATGTAACAATAACGGGAACAAAGCTGTAATCATAATATCAACATTTCATAATGATAATCAAAGCAACTGGATATCACTAATTAGCATGCTTTGGGAAAATAACATAGTAGTGTGTTGTGTAATACCAGAGTCCAATTTTAGCATGCTAATCATTTTATAAAACCGCTGTATCAATCAATCATGCTTTCATATAATTCACAAATCCCAATCAGATACATAGCGGATATGTGAAGACAGCTGATCAGGCTATCAACACCAGACGGCTCTAACTGCCATCCCATTTACCTGTTCCGGAACTCAAAGACTAGCTAGGTCTCTGACCTGCTGGACTAATCGGTTTTACAGTGCGCGCAACCGAATTAGCCTCTTACGCCACCTCAATAGGCCTACTTTGGCCCAAATGTATCCCATATCTGACCGTTTTATCCAGTTTTCAAAACACTTATACCTATCTCATTTTCAAAATCATTTATTTAACCAACACACGTATAAAAATCCATTTCGTAAATCATCCCATTCGAGACAGGTACCTCTCGAAGTTACTTTTCCCCAAAACAATTTAAAAACAGTGAATTATAACTACAGGGGATACGTAACTTAAAACGTTTCTGTCCCATTACGAAAGTAAAACATTTAGCTATTCATATACAATCAACCATAAAAGAATGGTCAGGGGTACTTGCCTTGCAACGCTTTACAAACCCTAAATAGCTTTCACGCTGACTTTGATCCTGGAACAACTCGATTGGGATCTACAATTACAGAATACCCTAATTAGTTATACCGACATGCTTGATATCCTCAAATCCTAATAACCCAAATCCGACAACCCGACTCGTATTATTATTATACACATAATCATGTAATCACATATCCCGAACATAAATAGGGTAACACATAGAATATACTTATGTACGTTTACAAATATATTTTAGAAAATTTTGGCAGCAACTTCTTTATTTACAAGACTACCCATCGATTATAATCGACGTCAACAATCCTCAACAATCCACATTTTCATTATATACCAATTCTATATTCACGCACAATTTAGTTCCGAAAATATTTTATACAAATCATTTTATTTATTTATAAGGTTTAGGACTCAGAACATCGTCATCACCGTCCACCGCTGACTCTCCAAAGTTCATCGTCAACGGCGGCATAATTTATTGGCGCCCGATATAATACGGGTTCCCAAATAAATTATACCGATTAATTTAATTTTTCTCACAACAAATATTTTTATATCATAAACATTACTCAAAATTCACTGCAATATAGAAATTATTATTAAAAATCTGCACAATCCAATCCATTAGCACACAAACGGCCCAAACAGGCCAAACAACCAAAACAATCTGCATAACAAGCTCACAAAATAGGCCCAATAGTAGAGCCCAACTGGAAGCCCAATAACCAGCCCAACCAAACACACAACCGCACCACTGCACCGGTAGCACACGCGCCACCGCGCCACACACACACACACACACACATATACACACACACACACACACATACACACAGGGCACACACACATATATATATATATGTATACCAATTATATAAATCAAAGCCAAGCCAACCAGAAAACAGGGGCAGCTCACCGGAGAGATCGCCGTAAAAATAGAGAAATGGAGAAACGAAGCCCAGGGAAGCAAAGTGAAAGGAAGAAGATGAAAATCGAGGGAAGGAGCCGAGCAAAAGCAAGAACAGTCGAGAGAAAATAGAGAGAATCGAGAGAGTTAAGCCACAGCTGAATGACCAAAAGGGAAATGAGTTTCAAGGAAAAAAAATAGGGCAGCCACACGTGTCCTGTTAAAACAGGATACGTGTTGGTTTATTATTAATCCAGACTTCTGAATCCCCGGAACCCCGTTTATATCCCGACATTACACTTTTAACGAACCAAGTAATATTGATAACATATTGAAATAGATTCCAACCAATCCAAAAAGATCCGATATATTCCGAAATAATTAAAAACATAATTTTTTTAAAATTTTAAAACAGTTCTTAAACCGCACTTTATACCTGCTTTTTAACCAATAACGAAACAACACGCAAGTAAAACGAATCCCGAAAATTTCTAAAATAATTTTAAAATTCTCAGAATAATACGAACTTAATAAAATATAAGTTTCATAATTTTTAAAGATTCCCATAATTAAATATGGATTTTAGCATTTAACACACTCAGAAAATCATTTAAAAATGAATAATTAACAAAATATTGATTTCTCAATTTTATAAAGTCCTAAAAATAATTATTGAAATTATAAAATTAGAAAACCAATTTTAAAGACAACCCAAATATTTATGGAATTAAAATTACAATGAAATCACTTCTACAAGCGAAATTAAATCATATAACGTACCAATAAATCAAAAATTCCAATCCACATATCAACAAATCATAAATAATTAAATAACAATCAGTAACCGCTGCCAAAAATCAATACACACCCTTTTATTTATTTACTTAAACTTTTATTACACTTCCAAATATTAGAAATAAAATAAAAATACACGAGTCGTTATATTAGTAGTAGTATAATCACTCTTAGGACTGAGGGAAGGGAGTGATTTGAGTGAGAGTCTGGGTTGCTCCCAGGAAAAAGGAGAGGAAAAGAGTGATCTAATGCAGTCCATTTCTTCAGGACTGGTAAAAGTGAGTGAGAGGAGTCCCACCTTAGATGGTGAAGGTGAGGATGTGAGGGTGGGAAGCCAAGGTGAGATCTTGATGCAAGAAAAGAGAGATAATGAGAGAAATGCAGGTACAAGAGAAATAAGGGTGGATGTCATTGCAAGTGAGTTAATGAATGTCCATGATACAGACAGGGAGGGACTATCTCAGCAAAGTCAAGCTGTTATAGATTCTACCTCCTTGGATGCTGAGACATTTACTCACCCTGTTCCAGCATATCAACTTGTAGCTGGACAGGGCAATGACAATGCAGAAAGGATGTTAAATTTGGTGCACACCATACAGTCTATGCAAAGAGCAAAGGATGTAATCACAGCTTTGCCTTCTACAGCTGGTGATATTGACTATGAGACTGGTGGTTCAGAAGATTTCTTTGGTGGTGAGGATGAAGAAAGTGAAGAAGAGCCATTGGACATAGGGGGAGAAGTAGGCCCTAGTTCCAGATCAGGCATGTCATCAGGGGCCTTCTCCAAGAAATGTGATGAATATCATTTCAAGACCACATTGATCCAACTTATCAGTCAAACACAGTATGCCCTTCAATCATCCAAAAATGCTAGCACCAAGAAGCTTCTGCAAGCACATCTTTCTTCTCTCCAACTACAACAAATCCAAGGCTTCCAACATAATCAGGATATCACTTCTATCAAAACAGAGATCACTCAAGTGAAGAAGGATATAGCTGAGAGATTAGATGCAAAACTTCCAGAAGCTACAATGCTTGATCTAGTCACCAAGGTGGATTCCTTGGAGAAAAGAATGACAGCAATGGAAGCCTCTCTAACAGCTATACATCTACATCAGACACAACAAACAGACTTGCTTCAAAGGCTAGTGGCAGCACAAATCCCTTCTTCTACTCAACTTGCTGATAACAAAAAGGGGGAGAAAGAAACCTCTTCTAAGGGGGAGAAAGCAAGCTCAATTGTCTTATTCAGTCAAGGGGAATCAAGAAGTGAGGGGGAGAAAAAAGTGCTAAACATACAAGTCAGCAAAGTGATTGTGCCAACAATTGCTTTCACAAAGCCACCAATGTTGGATAGCATTGATCTAATCCAAAGAGCAGCTGAAAAGCTTGAGTTAAAATCAAATCCCAAGATGCTTGATGTTACAGCTCTAGAGAAGGAAATAAAAGAAAAATGGAGAAAAATAGATGCAGATATTCAATAAAAGTTTGTGCCAATTCAGAAGCCAGACAAATTCTTCAATCATCATTCTAAAGTCATGAAAATTTCTGTGAATGACTTAAGTTTGAACTATCTGAAAAGAGGTCAAACTTCCTGCATCAAATCTCCAAAGAAAGATCTCATCATGAAGGCCAAAATGAACTACTCTAAGTTTTCAGACAAGAATCCTATGGATACAGTGTTTGAAACACCTAGGCCAGATGAGAAGAAGTTGTTGGCTAGGTCTATTACATTCTACAAGGATCCAACTGATTCAGCAGTGAAAAGAAGAATTGCCAAAATTTACAGAAATGGTAAGGAGATTTGTGTGGTGGTTGGACACCCACTGTTTGTGGAAGCTAAGAAGGAAGAGAAAGAAAGAATCAGGCTAGAAAAGAAGCAAGCTGCTTTGGATTCTAAGAAGCAAAAGCAAAAGAAATAACAAGCTGCTATCTTGGCCAAGCTTCAAGCTGTAAAAACCACAACAAAACTTCATGTACAACCAACTGTAATTACTGAACCTAAGGATCTGAAAATGCAAGAAGAGTCAGAGCAGAAAAGAAGATTTAGATACAAACTCCATTCTAAGAGGAAAGTGAACTTTAATGATGAGAAATTGGAAGACCAATTTCCCAAAAAGCCTACAATTACAAATCAGACATCAAAACTGAAAGGCATATGTCATAGCCTACTCGTTTATTCGAGTATTTAACTCAACTCAAATAAGAATGTAATAAGTAAATAGTGGATTAATCATCAGAGAGATCTCACAATGTAACATCTGTCAAAGAATAAAGAAACATTGTTCATCTGCAGACTTGAAGATTCACTGGAAGAAGTTCAAGAATTTGATCATGCCTCAGTGATATAAATCAAGATCGTGGATTTAATCAAGTGACAGAGATCTCGTCAAGGTATCATTTATTACAAGGATTCAATCAGAATATAAAAGTCAAGACATGAAGAAACGTCACGAAAGTTAGTCACTCATGAACCAGACAGTACATCGAGTGTCAGCATTGAAGTGGCGGAATTGATTCATAAGTCTCAGTGACTTTCAGAAGATTGTCAGAAGAATGGATGCTGCTAAGGGTTAGTATTAATTCTCTATTAATTAATTAAGTCATATAATTTAATTAAGAAAATAAATTATATCTGCAAAGATTAATTTATTGATTAATTGAATTAAATTGATTAATTAATTTAGAATTAATATTAAGGATTTACAAGATTTTAATTGGTTTAAAATCTGCTTAAATTCAGCAAGACAATTCATTTGAACTAGTATGACAATCGGTATGACAATTGATAGTCATACCGAAAGTCATGCCAATACATTTAATTGTCTTATTAGAATTTCTGTTTAGATTAAAATCAGTTATTAATTCAGCAAGACAATTTATTTGAACTAATATGACAATCGGTATGACAATCTATAGTCATACCGAAAGTCTTGCTAGCTCATTTTTAATTGTCTTGCTAGTTGTAAACATTGTCCTACCGAAAGTCTCACAAGCTTAAAGGATTGTCATTTCAATTCAATCTACTCGGCTGTGTTGTTTAAAAGAAGCAGAAGACCAGTTCAAAAAGATAAGCAATCAAACAGAATACAAACTCAAGAACAAAAGAAAAAGGAGCAGAAAAATATTTCATCTCATCTGCAACTTCAAGATCAATTTCTAGATTGTAAAGTTAAATCCAATCAACTAGAAATACTTATCTTGTTCTTGTGTATCAATCTAGCGGATTAAAATCCCTAGAACTTAATCTCAAATCGCATTTAGCATTTGATCTTTTAATTACAAAAATGGAAAAAGTTCATGTCGAATTTATTCTAAATTTGTAATAATTGATTTGAGATTAATCCCTTGTAACCGATACCGTAGTTGTAACACCTTTCAAGTTTAATAAAAGTTTTATTTAACTTGAATTTTGTTTCACAATTTTATTCCGCATTTTATTCGATTAAACGGTATTGTTTGCATTCAACCCCCCCTTCTACAAACAAATTGGGACCTAACAATTGGTATCAGAGCCTTCTGATTAACGTACAAATCTAGATCCTAGACTTTTGTGTTTCTTTCACTTCTTGAATTTTTTATTCACTCAAAAAATTCATAATGACTACACAAAAAGTTGGAACCGTTAAAATTCCACTTTTCGATAAAGAAAATTATGTTATGTGGAAGAAGAAGATGCTACTGTTTTTACAGGTTGCTAATCCCAAATATTTGCAAGTGTTGAAGAAGGGTCCAAAAATTCCTATGGTTATGGAACCAGAGGTAATAGAAAATGATGTGGTGATCACCAAAGCGAGAACTTATGTGAAGGATCCTGAGGACTTCTCTCCTGCTGAAATAGAAGAAGCTTCCCTGGATGCTAGCCTTCAATTAATCTTAGTAGATTCCCTTAATCCCCTGATGAATAGACATGTGATGAATTGTAAAGATTCCAAACATATCTGGGAAACTATTGAGATTATTAATGAAGGCACAGAGGAAGTTAGGGAGAACAAACTAGAAATCCTAACCTCTGAGTATGAATACTTTAAATCCAATCCAGGAGAAGGAATCACTGAAGTGTTTGAGAGGTACAATGCATTGATCAACAACCTGAACATTAATGGTAAATACTATTCCATCAGGGAGGTCAACAAAAAGTTCCTTTTAACACTGCCAACTCATCTCGAACATAGAATCACTGCCATAAGAGAAGCAAGAGATCTGAGTGAGATTTCTTTGGAAAGGCTCTATGGTGTGTTAAAGACTTATGAGTTGGAGCAGATTCAGCAGAAGGAAGTTTACGGGAAAGGAAGAGTGGTCAGCACATCTACTGCTCTAGTAGCTGATGAACAACAACAACAACCACAATATCAACAACAATCTCAACAGTCAGAAAGAATGGTATAGTCTTCCAAGGTTGAAGATAATGTGATAGTAGCAGAATTTGATTCTCCTACTACAAATCAATCAGGAGATGATTATTATTCCTTGGAAGAACTGGAGCAATTGGAGGATGAGTCAATGGCCCTGATTGTCAAGAGATTCTCAAATGTCAGATTCAAAAGGAATCCCAAGTTCAAGTACAAGTCCAACTACAACAGATTCCAGAAAGGTGGATCTTCATCCTCTAACACCAGCAGTGGTGGGTATAAAACAGGGATGGTTGATCGAAGCACCATTCGATGCTTTAACTGTAATGAGTTGGGACACTTTGCCACAGAATGCAGGAAGCCAAAACAAGCTAAGAAGAACTCTTACGATTCTAATCAAAAGAGTAAATCTGAAAGGGCGTACCTGGCAAAGGGAAGAAGCTGGGATGATACTGACAGTGAAGATGAAGAAGTTGGGAATCTTGCTCTCATGGCTAGTAATGCAAGCACCTCATCGTCAAGAAAAGAGGTAAAATTTACTGATGCTGAATTAGTTTATCATCTAGGAGGTTCCTTAGATTGTGCTCGTCGTGATAATGAATTGTTAAATCAACAAATCAAAGACCTTGAGAAAGAGGTCAATGAATTAAGACTTGTGCACATTAATCAAGATAAACTAAAAGAACAAGTATCTTTTCTAGAGAATAGAGTTGACTGTTATAGACAACTCGAAACTATTCTCAAAGACAAGATCACCGGTCTTGAGGCTAAGGTTAAAGCTTACTTTAATTCTTGTTCGAAGTCCAAAGAGTTTTACAATAAGCAAGCTGTTAATCAAACACATGGAATAGGTTATGATTACAATGCTGCTATTGGAAAATTAGGCATAAACTCCCCTCCTCATGTATGTGCTAAAGGCAGGGAAGTACCACATGTGCTTAAGGGTGTTGATGAACCCCTCTATAAAGAATCAATTGTTGAACCATTTGATGAGACCTCTTTTATTATTCAAGAAGAAATCCGTGCTGAAGATAATGCTAATGGGAAAGATGTCTCCAAGTCAAGTGTGTCAAAAGTTTCAGTCAAGGTTGTGAAAGCAACTGAGACTAACTCAGACACACATGAGTTGGATAACACAAATGCCATGTCTACCATGCATAAGTTGCCTATTGTTAATCCTTCTCATAAAGCATGTGGTGTTCCTGATTGTATGTCTTGTGCTTTTAATCTGTTGTTTGCTTATTTTAATGGTAAGCATGTTTCTAATGATAAGACTACTCCTCGTCAGCATGTGAATAATAGAAAGCATGATAGGTCTAAGACTGCTAGTCCTCCTAAAGCTAAAAAGGAGACATTTGTGCCTAAGCCTAACCAGAAATTTGTCAAGGCTGTTCACAAGGTCAAATGTTCAGTCATTGAGAACGTTGAGAATATTGAAATTAAGAATGTTGTTTTGCCTGATAAAGGCCAATTTTACAAGTATGCCGGACCCAGCCAAGCTTGGGTTCCGAAGAAGTTCTAATCCATTTGTATTGCAGGGCATTAAACAGGTACAACCGGTAGTGTGGATTCTTGACAGCGGATCGTCAAGACATATGACCGGAGATAGAGCCCTGCTATCAAATGTGGTTGAGAAAGCTGGCCCAGTGGTTACCTTTGGAGATAACAGCAAAGGTTTAACGGAGGGATATGGCTGTTTGCTAGCTGGAAATGTTATCATTGAAAATGTATATGTTGTGCAAGGACTTGAACACAATCTGCTTAGCATTAGTCAGTTCTGTGACAACGGCTACAATGTTTTATTCGACAAGCTGAAGTGTCAGATTCTGCACAAGAAAAGTGAAAAACCCTCCTTAATGGGAATCCGGAAAGGAAATCTGTTCGTAGCTGACATGAACTCTGGAAGCAATCTTGAAGTCAATTGTTTCTATGCAAAGGCATCGTCAGATGAGAGTTGGCTATGGCACAAGAGACTTTCTCATCTCAATTTCAAAACAATGAATTCTCTTGTCAAAAGAGAATTGGTAAGAGGTCTGCCTCAGCTGGAATTCTCTCCAGAAGGACTATGTGAGGCTTGCCAGAAAGGAAAGTCAAAGAAAGCAAGTCACAAAGGCACTGACACATCTTCCATAACTGGTGTTCTGCAATTATTGCACATGGATTTATTTGGTCCAGTTAATATCCTTTCTATGTCAAAGAAGTGTTACTGTCTTGTGATAGTTGATGACTATTCCAAGTATACGTGGGTTTTATTTCTTCACTCTAAGGATGAAACACCACAAGTTGTGATTGATCATATCAAGATGATTGAGTTAGATTCTAACGTCCCTGTTAGAGCAATAAGGTCAGATAATGGGACAGAATTCAAGAATGCACTTCTCAATGGATTCTGTACAGACAAAGGGATTACCAGACAATTTTCAGCTCCTAGAACCCCTCAGCAAAATGGAGTGGTAGAAAGGAAGAATCGTACATTGATTGAAGCTGCAAGAACGATATTAAGTGAATCAGGTCTTCCAATGTACTTTTGGGCTGAAGCTGTCAATACTGCATGTTATACTCAGAATCGAACTCTAATCAACAAAGACTTCATGAAAACTCCTTATGAGATTTTGAATGAACAGAAACCTTCTATTAAATACTTTCATGTATTTGGTGCCAGATGCTTCGTGCTCAAGGATGGAGATGATCGTCGTGGTAAGTTCGAGGCAAAGGCATATGAGGGTATTTTTGTTGGATATGGAAGAAGATCATATAGAGTGTATATCATTGATCAACACAAAGTAACTGAAAGTGTCAATGTTACATTTGATGACACTAAACTCCCTAGTATCCAAACTGAAGATCCTTCTGAGAAACTGAAGTTTGATGAGACGTCAGATTCAGAATCAGAACATGGTCAAAAACCTGAGGTTGTTGCTGGTGAAGAACCTGTTAATCCTGATGATACTCAAGGTAATAGTGATGGAAACTTTGGCAACAATGGAGATACCACTGCTACTGACGGAGAATCTTCAAGTCAACATGGCAACAACTCAGGGGGAGATGCTGAAGGATCATCTAGTAGGACACAACATCACAATGAATTTCAAGGCGAATCATCAAGATCAAATCTTCCAAGACAGACTGTCTGGAATAAAGCTCACCCTTTTGAGTTGATTATTGGTGATCTAGATGTTGGAGTCAGAACTAGACGTGCTACTCAAAATGAGTGTCTGTTCTCAGGATTTCTTTCTGAGATGGAACCTAAGAAAATTGAAGAAGCACTGACTGATCCAGATTGGGTGATTGCTATGCAAGATGAACTCAATCAGTTTGAAAGTCAACAAGTCTGGAAACTGGTACCTAGGCCTGTACACAAGAAAGCTGTTGGTACTAGGTGGGTATTCAGGAATAAACTAGATGAAGATGGTGTGGTTACAAGAAACAAGGCAAGACTGGTAGCTAAAGGGTATTCTCAAGCTGAAGGCATTGATTATGATAAAACCTATGCTCCAGTGGCTAGACTTGAGGCCATCAGGATATTTCTGGCATTCGCAGCATTTTCAAACTTTAAAGTTTATCAAATGGATGTCAAGAGCGCCTTTCTGAATGGAAAGCTGGATGAAGAGGTATATGTAGAGCAACCTCCTGGTTTTGAAGATCCAGATCATTTGGATTTTGTCTTCTTTCTTTTCAAGGCTATCTATGGGCTAAAACAGTCTCCAAGAAAATGGTATGACACTCTCTCTGAATTTCTTATTAAAAATAGCTTTATTAGAGGTGTCATAGACAAAACTCTCTTTTCTAAAACACATAAGAAGGATACTATATTAGTCCAAGTCTATGTGGATGATATAATATTTGGGTCTACTAATGATAATCTCTGTAAGAGATTTGCTAAGTTAATGCACAGCAAGTTTGAAATGAGCATGATGGGAGAGCTGAAGTTCTTTCTTGGATTACAAGTAAATCAAAGGTTAGATGGAACATTTATTTGTCAATCCAAGTATCTCAAGGAACTCCTCAAAAAGTACAATCTAGAGGATTCTGCATCAGCAAGGACTCCATCAACTACAGCTGTCAAGCTTGGACCATGTGAAAACTCCATTAAGGTAGATGTCACAAGCTACAGAGGTATGATTGGCTCGTTACTCTATCTTACTGCAAGTAGACCAGATATTATGTATGCTACATGTTTATGTGCAAGGTTCCAAGCGGATCCTAGAGATATTCATCTCGTTGCTGTTAAACGAATCTTAAGATATCTTAAGGGAACACCAAATCTAGGTATTTGGTACCCTAAAGAATCTGGTTTTAACCTTGTCGGATATACAGATTCAGATTATGCAGGAAGTGTTGTTGATAGGAAAAGCACCTCAGGAAGTTGTCAATTCCTAGGAAGCAGGCTAGTCTCATGGTACAGCAAGAAACAGCAAACAGTTTCCAACTCAACGGCCGAGGCTGAATATATTGCTGCTGGAAGCTGCTGTGCTCAGATCTTGTGGATTAGGAACCAACTACGAGACTATGGCTCTGTATTGAACAAGATTCCTATTTTATGTGACAACACAAGTGCAATAGCCATCACCAACAACCCTGTGCAGCACTCGAGGACAAAGCACATTGACATCAGGTATCATTTTATTAGAGAGCACGTCATGAATGGTACTGTTGAACTATTTTTTGTTCCAACAGAAGAACAAATAGCAGATATTTTCACTAAACCACTTGACGAATCCACATTTACCAGATTAGTTGGTAAATTGGGCATGTTGAATAGTTTTAGTGATTAATTTAGTTAATATCTGAGATCTGTTCTTGAATGAATTTACAAATGAATTTTTCATTTGCAAATTTATGTTATCATTTTATCATATTTCTTGCTTAATTCTATGTAATTTATAGTATCTTATCTGTTTTATTTTCCCTTCTTGTTAATTTAAAATATCTCAGAATATTTTATTTTCTCTAAAAATATTTTTCTATGAATTTTATTTGCTAAAATTCAACAGAAATCTATTTTTGGAATAAAAATAATTAATTCTGAAATATTGTCTTTGATTTTGTAAATATTTTCTGATATTTTTACTAAGTTATATAAGTCTTTATTCCAGTACATATTTATATATGTGTGTTTCTGTGTTTAAAGCTGATATGACAATCGGCAAGACAATTGAAATTGTCTTGCTGAAAGTCATTTCAGTTTAAATATTGTTTATTATGTTATTCAGTATAGTTTTATACTGGCAAGACAATCGGTATGACTATCAATTGTCTTGCCAGTTTTAAACCTTATATATAATTATTTTCCTTTTATTATTGTACTGGTATGACAATCGGTATGACTATCAGATTGTCATACCAGTTATAATTTTAGTATTTATTTCTGTTGTTTTTTTTTCTTCTTTTGCCTGGTATGACAATCGGTATGACAATCCAGGATTGTCATACCAACTGTCATATAAAAGAGTGTGTTTGTATTGTTTTAAACCACATTTCATCAGTTCATTTCTTCTCAAAAAAATTCGAACAGTTTTTGTATTCAGTTTTCTCTCTTCTCTCTCTTCGAACTAAAACCAACGAATTGTCTGTCTTCCTTGCTCGAGTTTTCACTCAGCATACTAAAACTTCACTCCTGTGATATATACACACGTATATACTTACGGAAGTGCTGCCCATTTTTTTTCTTTCTTTCTTTTCTTTTTCTTCAAATCGATTTTTCCCAAAATCAGTTCTTTTTATTTTTATTTCAATTTCTGATTTGTGTCTTTTGGTTTGTCAAAACTGCGTTTGTGAGTTAAGAATTTTAACGAGATACATTTCTGTCTAAATTTTTTGATTATAATTAATTTAATTCGAATTATTAAATTAATTTAATTAATTCGAATTTTCTTAATATTACTCTTAAAATTCTGAAAAGCGTGTGTCTTATTATTATTTTAAATGGCTCTCAATTTCCAAATTGTCGCGCATAATCAGGTTGGTTATTTTAATCCGGAAAAATGTGATGTTGAAAAATTTAAGCCATGGATTAGATTTTTAAATGACCATTCGATTGTTAGCTCTGCTATTAAATCAAATGTGATTTTAAACGTCGATCTACTTAGACTGATTTGCACAACCTCTACTGTGGCCGATGATTCAAAATCTTTTTCATTCACCGTCGCAAACACACAGTATGTAGTTGATGAAACAGTCGTCAATCGTGCGTTAAATTTTCCACTAGACAATTTCTGTAATTTACCCTCTGAAAATGATATCACAAATTTTTTCAATGCTATTCACTATCAGGGGGTGATCAATTTAACCAAACTTTCTAAATCTAATTTGGTGTCTGAATGGGATATTTTCTTTGATACACTTTCCAAAGTGTTTGCCAACTGCACAAAATCCAATTTTCATAACATCACTTCCACCCTGCAGTATATTGGTCTTGCGGTTGTTTTCAATCAAAGGATCAATTTTGGCAAACTACTTTTTCCCATTCTCTTGAGACGTCTAACTTCTGCTTTACGTGATCATTCTACAAATCGTAGGGTATCATGTTAATATGCTCATTTTCTCATGCTTATAGCAGATCATCTTCTCGCACCTGAACACAAAGCCCTTTTTGCTAACTCTGCAGTAACCGAACCCCCTCCAGTTAGTAAAAAGATTTACACTCGCCAAGACACAACCTTCAAATTCATGCAAGTTCCAGTACTTGTATCTGCTTTCAAGGCCACTTATATTCCCTTACCTATTTTCAATCTTCCCGGCCATGAACAGCAACCTCAACCTCCAGTGGTTCAAGCCACCCAGGCTCTTCCATTACAGGTAGTAATTCCTCACTCTCACTCTCTTTCTACTTCTGTTGAAAGACCCCCAGTGGTTGATAGGGCTGACCATGAAGTTGTAGAACCACAGCTTCAATCCCAGGTCATAGAGCCAAACACAGAGTCACATTCTATCTCAACCTCTCCCCCACTGTCTAAAATGTTACCCAGGAGATTACTAGGAAGTAGTACATTGTTAAATATGAGTGAACCCTCAGCTCTGCCTCCTCCTAAGAAAAGAAAAACATATTCTGAGGCATCTGAAAGCCCATCCTTGTCCTCCCAACAGGACATGGACTTTGAAATGGCCAATGAACAGTTTCTAGAGGCATTCTCTCAACAGGATGCATCTATTGAAATTCGCCATAGGGCCATGGCATCTTGTACTGAGTCAAGCACAATTCCATTACTCACAATGGAACCATACACTTCCCCAGATCATACTCAGGACACACAGCGAGGAGTGCACGTAGAGTCGGTTACAGTGCCTGCCATAGTTACGGCAGAAGAGCAGTCACATGCTTCAGAGGGAAAATCTGACTCTCCGCCACCCTTAATAGAGTCATTTTCTCCCCTCCCAGATCAAACACCTCTGGCTCCCTTATGGGATTCTCCACTCGCAGATTTATCTGGAGAAAGTGGAGGGCAACTCGGTCAATCTATCCCTGAAGCCATTCAGACATCTATTCCAAAAGATTTGATAGTATTGACTGAGGATCGGGACTCGCGAATTCCCATTGCACCACCACTGACCTCTCTTGAAGAGGCTAGGGTGATTTTTAATGCAGGTACAGAAGAACAGCAACAGGAAGACTCCTCACGAGCAATTATATTGAGAGAAACACATGCACGTGAGATGAGTGAACCAAACACGAGTGAAATTCAGGTGAGAGCACACACAGACACTGATACTGTAAACCTGTTAGCTCAGATTGCTGCCCTAAAAGAAGAACTTGCTAAAAGCCAAGCTGAAGCTCAAGCATTCAAAGCACAAGTGGTTGAACGGTCTTCTTCTTCCACCTCTGTCAACAATCAGCTTGCAATCATAAGGAACGACATCTCAGATCTAAAGACCACTGTAATACCAAAGCTCAATTCTATTCAGGACACTCCAACTTTATCAGCTGATGACATATCCAACTTCTGCTCTCTACATACAAGAATGACTTCTCTTGAAGACCTCGTTGAGATGAATCATTCACTGGACTCCTCAAGATTTCTAAAGATAGAGACGGGCATGGAACATCTCAATGAAGGGATGAAGCACATATATTACATGATCAAGAATTCTCATTGCCCTAATGAAGAACAAAGAACTTATTTTGAAGGACCGTCTGGTGGAGGATCAGGCTCTGGAGGTGATGGAGGTTCCAAAGGAAGATCAGAAGAGGATCCCTCAACTAAGGGGGAGAAGAAAGGAAGTAGTGCCAAAGGGAAAGAAAAAGATACCTCTGCTGGAAACAAAGGAAAGGCTGATGATGTCTACTACAGTGAAGAACAGGATGACTTTGATATTTTTGACATTCCCACTGAACCAGTTCAGGAAGATAAAGATGGGTTATTTGAAGCTGAAGAGGAAAGTGATTTTGAAGATTGGGAAGAGGAAGATACAGTGGATCCTATGTTTGAGAAAGAATTTCAGAAGGAGCAGTCAGAGATGAAAAGAAAAGAAGCTGAACTCAAGAAGGTCTCTCAGATCATTGACAGGAGGAAAGACATACAAAGAACAGAAACTCTTCAAAAGCAACGTCTTCATGACATTAAGGCTCAAGAAAGGAGAAGAGATGTCAGACTAAAGATTGGTGAAAAATGGGATGAAGCTAGGAGAGTACTCGATATGCCTCAGCTGAGCACTAACAATGATAGGCAGTTCTTACATCTTCTTGACAAGCTGGAAATCTCAAATCCTAACAATGACATGTACATGAATGCTATCAAGACTGAAGTCTCAAGGATCACAGCTGCTTTTGATAGATCCCTAAATGAGATGAGCATTTTTGTATATTGTCAGAGTGAAGGATCATTCAAGGTGTCACTTCATCTATTTGAGAATCGTTCTTTGTCAGAGATTTGGGTTCTTTTAAACAAAGTCAAAAGAAGCTCAGAATTGAATGAAGTTCTCCGAGAAAGGCTTAAAGAGTTTGCCAGCAGGGCTAGTCCTCAAGTGGTCAACAATCCTCATCAGGTGAGATTCTTTAAGTCTGATTGTCTTCAAATCTGTCAGCTAGATGTACAATCTCTTAAAGACTACTCAGCTAAGCATCTGGTCTGGATGGAACATCATTTGAGAACTGCTGGATATTCATCCATGTTGAAGACTCAGGCTGCTGACTTGATTCAAGCTTATTGTGAAAAGAATGTTAAAAGGTACACTCAACTCAAGAATAAGCTGAAGTCAGTTGGAGTTCAACCAGTCAGACCAGCAAGCTTCACTTCAGAAAAGGATCGTGTCTTTGACAAGCAATTGCTTCAAGATTTAGAAGAAGGTGAAGTCAGAAGAGAAGACAACTGAAGTCAATTAGCTCAAAACTCAATGTAATATGATTAGAGCTTTATGAATCAAGATAGTCTAATGTAGTTATATGTTCAGGCTAGAGGAACATCTATCTTGTATTCACTTGTAAATTTCATTTGGAATCTGGAAAATGTTAAATATAATCCAGAACTTTTCTGCTATTTACTTTACATTACTGTTTATATCTTTTTCTTATTTGTTAGTTGAGTTATCCTCTAGGTATTTGTTGTTATTGTCTAACAAGCAAATAGGGGGAGATTGAAAGGCATATGTCATAGCCTACTCGTTTATTCGAGTATTTAACTCAACTCAAATAAGAATGTAATAAGTAAATAGTGGATTAATCATCAGAGAGATCTCACAATGTAACATCTGTCAAAGAATAAAGAAACATTGTTCATCTGCAGACTTGAAGATTCACTGGAAGAAGTTCAAGAATTTGATCATGCCTCAGTGATATAAATCAAGATCGTGGATTTAATCAAGTGACAGAGATCTCGTCAAGGTATCATTTATTACAAGGATTCAATCAAAATATAAAAGTCAAGACATAAAGAAACGTCATGAAAGTTAGTCACTCATGAACTAGACAGTACATCGAGTGTCAGCATTGAAGTGGCGGAATTGATTCATAAGTCTCAGTGACTTTCAGAAGATTGTCAGAAGAATGGATGCTGCTAAGGGTTAGTATTAATTCTCTATTAATTAATTAAGTCATATAATTTAATTAAGAAAATAAATTATATCTGCAAAGATTAATTTATTGATTAATTGAATTAAATTGATTAATTAATTTAGAATTAATATTAAGGATTTACAAGATTTTAATTGGTTTAAAATCTGCTTAAATTCAGCAAGACAATTCATTTGAACTAGTATGACAATCGGTATGACAATTGATAGTCATACCGAAAGTCATGCCAATACATTTAATTGTCTTATTAGAATTTCTGTTTAGATTAAAATCAGTTATTAATTCAGCAAGACAATTTATTTGAACTAATATGACAATCGGTATGACAATCTATAGTCATACCGAAAGTCTTGCTAGCTCATTTTTAATTGTCTTGCTAGTTGTAAACATTGTCCTACCGAAAGTCTCACAAGCTTAAAGGATTGTCATTCCAATTCAATCTACTCGGCTGTGTTGTTTAAAAGAAGCAGAAGACCAGTTCAAAAAGATAAGCAATCAAACAGAATACAAACTCAAGAACAAAAGAAAAAGGAGCAGAAAAATATTTCATCTCATCTGCAACTTCAAGATCAATTTCTAGATTGTAAAGTTAAATCCAATCAACTAGAAATACTTATCTTGTTCTTGTGTATCAATCTAGCGGATTAAAATCCCTAGAACTTAATCTCAAATCGCATTTAGCATTTGATCTTTTAATTACAAAAATAGAAAAAGTTCATGTTGAATTTATTCTAAATTTGTAATAATTGGTTTGAGATTAATCCCTTGTAACCGATACCGTAGTTGTAACACCTTTCAAGTTTAATAAAAGTTTTATTTAACTTAAATTTTGTTTCACAATTTTATTCCGCATTTTATTCGATTAAACGGTATTGTTTGCATTCAACCCCCCCTTCTACAAACAAATTGGGACCTAACAAAAACCCTCAGTGGTATTTGAAGAATGCAAAGTTGTCGATCCAACAAGAAATTTCCAGGGTGAACCAATTATTCCTAAGGATGAGCCAGTAGACTGGGATAGTTTACCAAATCCTGAGCTAAATTTACCCATCTTCAAGACAAAGAAGACAAAGACTAGAGCTAGCAAGAAAGTGAAGCTTGTATCTCTCAAATCCAAAGCTCTAACCAAATCCCAACCCACAGTCAATAAGAGAGATCTCATGTACATTTGTGATATCAAGGAATTTTCAGACTTGAATCTCTACTTGGATGAACTGGAAGAAGTAAGAGGAATTGATGCTTACAGACATCTTCCTGAAAGACTGATATTTAGATACAAGGGAGGGAAAGAGATGACATGGCCTCTTCACAGGATTCTCCAAGAAAGCTAATTTGTTCTGATTAAAGTCTACTCATCCTTCAAAAGGAACTTTGGATACAATGTGACTACAAGAAGAATAGTTCTAAAGAGGATTGAGGAACTAAGGAGTATTAGAGCCAAAGATGCACTTTCAAAAACTCTATCTATTCCTTTTACAGAAAAAAGAGTGTTTATAAGGCCCTATTGGATGATGAAATTTATGGATGACAAAGGTGTTAGAAGATTCTTCAGACCGGAGGACCAATTGAGTATCTCTAGCAATGAGACTCTTTTAGAAATGAAGGAAATGCTAAATCTCTCAGAAGCTGATGAGCTTGAATTCCACAGACAACTTCAGAATCAAATTGAAGAAAACAACAGAAGGCTTGGGAAGAAATCCAGACAATCAAGGAAATAGATCTATCTGCTCAGACTAGAGGAGCATCTTGATAACAATTGTGAGCAATTTTTTTGTGTACTTTGCATTGTTCAACTTTCAGCAATTTGTAGCACTTATCAGTTTTATCTACTATTTTTCAATCTGTATCTTTAGGATGTTTTGTTATCATCAAGTTTTTCTTAATTTATGGCTACAATTCCAGTAGACATAAATTGGGGGAGATTGTTAGGAATATGTTGTATACTTGATGATAAGCTAAACAAAACACCTTAGTAGATTTAACTTAGTGAATTTTGTAGCTCCCGATGGATGATCAATTATAGTTCTGACGGATGATTCAATATAGTCCCGACGGATGATTAATTGATATCCACCGGGTGAGTAGCTTATGTAACAATAAGTACTATAGCACATTTCTGCAAACAACTTTGTATAGATTCTGTAGTAGCTTATGAATCATGTAGACTGCTAGTAGATGTGCAGAATAGGTTGATTAAATGTAAATATAAGATGTCTTGTAATTCTACACAAATGAAATGGAGTCTGTTAGATATATTTGATAATGTCATGGCTAATATGATTTATGTTTAGTTTTCAGATCTTACTTAAACAGGATAAATCAGTACTTAATGGAAGTCAGGACTTAAGGATATCAGTACTTATGTTATCAGGAGATAATCATCAGAAGATGGATATCAGAACTTAAGTGCTGAAGGACGTTTAGATAAGGACAGTAGCTGATTAAAGGAAAGAAGATCGAGATAAACATAAGAAGAGATATGCATGAAGAAGGAATTCCATGAAGAATAGAATACTTGGAAGAAAAGATATCTGATTGAAATATTTTAGGAAGCAGAATTATATTCCATATCAATTAGCGATTATCTTGTAACTGTGTAGTATATAAACACAGACATACGGTTTACACTATAAGTGTTATCATATTCGAGAAGATTATTCATTGTAACCCTAGCAGCTCTCGTGATATTTGTTCATCACTGAGAGGTAACAGTTCCATATTGTAACAGAGTTTATTGTTTCAATAAAGTTTGTTTTCTGTTACTTGAAACATTGAAAGTTCGATTTGATTGTATTTTACACTGTATTTACCCCCTCTACAGTGTGTGTGACCTAACAAGTGGTATCAGAGCGAATTTGTTAACACACATACAGTTAAAGATCCAAACACAATCATGTCTGACACAGAAACTCCAACTAAGCCTACCAAAACTGAAGAACCTCCAAAGACACAAATTCAAAGTAGGTATGAAACCATCAGAGTTCCCATACTGAGACCATCTGAATATGCCATATGGAAGGTGAGGATGACCATGTTTCTGGAAGCTACAGATCCAGAATATATTGATAGAATCAAGGAAGGGCCTCACAAACCAGCCAAGCTCGCTGTTGCAGTTGCAGGTGAAGTAGCAAAGACCGTACCAAAGGAGAAGAGTGATTATACTGCTGAAGATATCGCATCAATTGCTAAGGATGCTAAGGTACGACACTTACTGCATAGTGCCATTGATAATGTAATGTCAAATAGGGTAATTAACTGCAAGACTGCTAAGGAGATATGGGATGCTCTGGAAACAAGGTGTCAGGGAACTGATATAATTAAGAAGAACAGGAAGACAATACTCACTCAAGAGTATGAACACTTTGACTTAAAGGCTAATGAGTCATTGACTGATTTATATGATAGATTTGTCAAACTCTTGAATGATCTGTCACTAGTTAATAAGGAGTATGATCTTGAAGATTCAAACCTTAAATTCCTGTTAGCTCTTCCTGAATGTTGGGATTTGAAGGCAACAAGAATAAGAGACAACTACAGTCTTGATGAAACAACTCTTGATGAAATTTATGGAATGCTCAAGACTCATGAACTTGAGATAGAACAAAGAAGCAAGAGGAAAGGAGGAAAGTCAAGGACAGTTGCTCTTAAGGCTGAAGAAGAATCCCCCAAGGCAGCTACCTCAAGAAAAGACAAGGGTAAAGCTCTTTTCACAAAGTCTGATACCGAGTCATCAAGTTCTGAAAGTGATGATGACTCAGATTCTGAAAGCTTGCCTGAGACTGATGCTGATGAGGAGATGATGAAGCTGCGTGCTCTTATGATGAAAGGGATCACAAAGATTGCATACAGGAAGTTCAGGAAGGGAAAGAAGTTTTCCAGGAAAGGCACAAGTTCTGATAAGAAGAATTTCAGAAGATCTGAAGGCAGAGGAGGAAAGTCTGATAGAGGAGATTATACCAATGTCAAATGCTATAACTGTGGTGAGAAAGGCCACATATCTCCTGACTGCAAGAAAGTAAAGGGTGATAAAGGCAAGGCTCTTGTCACAAAGCAGAAAAGTTGGAAAGACACCTCAGACTCTGAAAGTGGGGAGAACTATGCGTTGATGGCAAATGCTGATAAAGAAAGTACTGAGAGCAGTTCTGAAGCTGCTGAAATAAAGGTACCTCAGACTACTTATGCTTTTCATACTGATGATATTAATGAGTTGAGAAGATATCTTAAAACCATGTTTGTTAGTTATAGAGATCAAACTTTAACATGTGAAAGATTAACTTCTGAAAATCTTGCTTTTAAGAAAAGAAATGATTTCTTAGAAAAAGAGTTAGTTATGTTTCATCAAACTCAGAAGGATAGAGATGATGCTTTTTATGTTAGGGATGAAGTGCTAAAAATGAATGAATCTCTAAAAACTGAGTTAGAAAAGGAAAGAGAGATAATCAGGACTTGGACTAACTCTGGCAGAACAACTCAAAATTTGCTAAGTAGTGAAAATTGGAAAGAGGGCTTAGGTTATGGAGAGGATAAGAATGATAAAGGAACTGTAGAAATTAAGCCTGTTGTTAAGTAAAAGCCAAAGTTAAAACCTCTTAAGTTTGTAACTGTAAAGTCTGATAATGATAAATCAGAAGTTAGAGAGGGATTAACTTCTGACAAACTAAAACAGGAAAAGACAGCTAAAGTAAACATAGGCTTAATGACTAAGAAGCAGCTTAAGCATAAGCTGAAAGATGTTAAGAATGCAAACAAGGTAAAATCACCTAGGAAAAATAGGAATGGAAAGGAAGGTGTAAATAAAAGCAATGATTATAAACCTGTTCTCGATGCTCCTAGGAAAACATGTCATAACTGTGGAAGTTCTAACCATCTGGCCTCTTTTTGCAGGAAGAATAAGAACATAAACTCATTACCTTCAAAATCAGGAGTTAAGAGTCAGTCTGTTAGATATAAACCACAAAATCCTTGTTTTCATTGTGGTAGTTTATGGCATTCCATTTATACTTGTAAGGAATATCATAGTTTGTATTATGATTATTATCAATTAAAACCTTCTTTGAAGAAAGTTTCCATTGTTCCTTCTAGTGTAAATTCTGATTCAAAGTCTGATAGTGTAAGTTCTGTTAAGAAAAATGTTAACATAAACTCTGATGCTAAATCCGCTGCAAATGTTAACAAACTTGATAAGGCCAAAGGATCCAAGCAAGTCTGGATCCTTAAAACTAATCATTAGTGGTCTTTGTGATTGCAGGGCAACAGGAAAAATATTCTAGTTCTGGACAGTGGATGTTCAGGACATATGACTGGAAATAAAGCCCTGCTATCAGACTTTATGGAGAAAGCTAGCCCAAGTGTTTCTTATGGAGATGGCAACATTGGAAAACATTGGGATATGGCAATATCAATCTTGGGAATGTCATCATTAAAGATGTAGCTCTGGTCTCAGGACTTAAACACAATCTGCTGAGTATAAGTCAAATCTGTGACAAAGGTTATCATGTTGATTTCTTTGAAGAACACTGTGAAGTTGTGAGTAAATCCAAAGGCAAAGGTTCTAAAAGGATACAGGCGTGGTAACATTTATGAAGCTAAGCTTTCAACAAGTACTGATGGTTCTGCAATCTATCTGATGAGTAGAGCATCAATTGAAGAAAGCTGGAATTGGCACAAGAAACTCTCTCATTTAAATTTCAACAATATAAATGAACTGGTCAAGAAAGATCTTGTGAGAGAACTGCCAAAGTCAGTATTTGCTCCTGATGGCCTTTGTGATTCTTGCCAGAAGGCCAAACAAAGAAAATCTTCATTCAAGAGCAAGACTGAATCATCAATTCTTGAGCCTTATCATCTATTACATGTTGATCTATTTGGTCCAGTGAATGTCATGTCTATTGCAAAGAAGAAATATGCATTGGTCATAGTGGATGAGTTCACTAGATACACATGGGTGTATTTCTTGCACACAAAAAGTGAAACTGCATCTATCTTGATTGATCATGTCAAACATCTGGATAAATTGGTCAAAGATTCTGTGAAAATCATAAGGAGTGATAATGGCACTGAGTTCAAGAATTTGATAATGGAAGAGTTCTGCAAAAACCATGGAATTAAGCAGGAATTTTCTGCTCCTGGAACTCCACAGCAAAATGGAGTTGTTGAAAGGAAGAATAGAACTCTCATTGAAGCTGCATGTACAATGCTTGAAGAAGCAAAGCTTCCAACCTATTTCTGGGCTGAAGCTGTGCAGACTGCTTTTTTACTCAAAATGCAACACTCATTAACAAGCAAGGACACCATATGAGATGGTGAAGAAAAAGAAGCCAAATCTTAAGTACTTTCATGTATTTGGATGTAAGTGTTTCGTTCTCAAGACTCATCCTGAATAGCTATCTAAATTTGATCTAAAAGCTGATGAAGGAATCTTTGTTAGATATCCACTATCCACAAAAGCCTTCAGAGTCTATAATTTGAGAACAAGAGTGGTCATGGAATCTATCAATGTCTCTTTTGATGACAAGAAGATTACTGGTCTTGAAGATTTTATTGATCATGATCAGCTGAGATTTGAAAACGAAGACTCAAATTCTGATACTGAAAATCCTGACAGTCAAAGTCCTGATACTGTAAACTCTGATGGATTAAACTATGATGTTATTGAAACTGTGATAACTTTGCCAAAGAAAGATGCACCTATGCAGGAGGAGCATACTCAAGATCTTACCACATCTCAAGAAGCATCAGAACATACATCTGGCTCTTCAAGTTCTGATTCGTCAAGTTCTGATAAGCCAAGTTCTGATAGTGCTGAAAATCTAAATTCTGAAGAATCCAACTCAGAGAGCATAGTTTCAGGGAGAGCATCAGAAAATGAAATTGAAGACAGCATGGATTATGGGGGAGCATCCAGTTCTAGAGAAAACCTTCCATCTGCAAGGAAGTGGACTAAAGCACATTCACCTGACTTAATTATTGGAAATCCTGATGCAGGTGTCAGAACTAGAACAACTACATCAAATGAATGTCTTTATCATTCTTTTCTTTCTCAGACTGAACCAAAGAAAGTGGATGAAGCTCTTCAAGATGCTGATTGGGTGCAAGCAATGCAAGAAGAGTTAAATGAATTTGAAAGAAACAAAGTCTGGACCCTAGTGCCAAGACCAAAGAATAGGTCTGTTATTGGTACAAATTGGGTGTTCAGAAACAAAACTGATAGTGATGGCATAATTACAAGGAATAAGGCAAGGCTGGTTGTAAAAGGATATTCTCAACAAGAGGGAATTAATTATGATGAAACATTTGCACCAGTTGCTAGGTTAGAAGCCATAAGGATATTTTTGGCTTATGCTGCTCACAAAAAGTTTATTGTCTTTCAAATGGATGTGAAAAGTGCTTTTCTCAATGGAGAATTGGAGGAGGAAGTATATGTTGAACAACCTCTAGGCTTTGTAGATTCCAAACATCTAGATTATGTCTACAGGCTTGATAAAGCACTTTATGGACTTAAGCAAGCTCCTAGAGCATGGTATGAGACTTTAGCTCAGTTTCTTCTGGAAAGTGGATTCAACAGAGGAACAATAGACAAAACATTGTTCTACCTCAACCATGGAAAGGACTTACTTCTTGTCCAGATTTATGTTGATGATATCATTTTTGGGTCTACAAATGACAGACTTTGTAAGAAGTTTGCCAAACTGATGCAGTCAAGGTATCAGATGAGTATGATGGGGGAACTTAGCTATTTTCTGGGCCTTCAAGTCAAGCAAAATGAAGAAGGCACTTTTATTTGTCAAACTAAGTACACCAGAAACTTGATGAAGAAATTTGGAATGCAAGATTGTTCAAGTGCATCCACTCCCATGGCCACTGCAACAAAACTGGATAAGGATACTGGTAAATCCGTAGATATTACTGATTACAGAGGTATGATTGGCTCTTTACTCTATCTAACTGCTAGTAGACCTGATATCATGTATGATACCTGTCTTTGTGCAAGATTTCAAGCAGATCCAAGAGAACCTCACTTAACAGCTGTGAAAAGAATTTTTAAATATCTTAAGGGAACAGCTGATCTGGGATTATGGTATCCCATAGAATCAGATTTTAAACTAATAGGTTACTCAGATGCAGATTTTGTAGGTTGCAAAATTGACAGGAAAAGCACAAGTGGAAGCTGCCAATTTCTTGGAGGCAGATTGGTTTCTTGGTTTAGCAAGAAACAAAAGTTAATTTCCACATCAACTGCAGAAGCAGAATATATTGCTGCAGGAAGTTGTTGTGCACAGATTCTTTGGATGAAGAATCAGTTACTGGATTATGGGTTAACATATTTCAAAATCCCTATTTACTGTGATAATCAAAGTGCTATTGCTATGACAGGTAATCCAGTTCAACACTCTATGACAAAGCACATCAGCATCAGGTACCACTTCATCAGGGAAAATGTAGATGAAGGTACAGTGGAGTTGCACTTTGTTCCAACAGATCAACAACTAGCAGATATCTTCACAAAACCATTGTGTGAAGCTACCTTTACAAGATTGGTAAATGAACTTGGAATGGTTTCAGGTTCTTTCTCTAAATCTGCTTAGTTTTGTTCTGTTGCATCAGACTTTATGATCAGTATTTACAGAATTTAATCTCTTTGTGTATTATGTGCTTAATTGAAAAATGTGTTTAAAGTACTGACTGTTGTCTGATATATGTTTCTAAACTCTGATAAGTGATATGTCTGTTTAAGTAACTATTCAATCCTATGAGGATAAACTGCGCTAGTTGCTGAACTAGTAGTCTTCAATAAACAATGGATCCCATGTAAGAAGTAATTATTTCTGTGGAAATCTATTGACACAAGCAAATTCTGATAATTGAGCTTAGTTGAGTTTACTTTGTCTATCTTATTACTAAGTCACAAACTAGAATAATGCTACTCATCTGTTAAGTTCTAATGCTAGTAAACCTGTTGAATGAACTAAGTGCTGATAAACCTCACTTATCAAAAGAAAAAAAATTAAAACAAGAATTAAAAATCAGGTACTCCTTTGAGATCTAGAGTAAAAATGTGGAAGGGAAGACCCAAGTGCATTGCTGGTATTAAGTAATATGCATCAGAAAAGCAAATAAAATATTTTCTTGGTGACTTTTCACACGCTATGATTACTGGAGAAATACTCTGATAATAGCATAAATTCTGATAAGCAGTCGTGACTCACTTACACTGAGAAGCCACTGTAAAAAAAGAATTTAAAAAGATGCACAAAATTAGCACACAATAGTTGAGGTGGACTCAAGCATGAACTCATTCACCAGTAGGTTTCAGAATAATGACAGCTCTTTAGTAAAGTTTTAGTTATGCCTTATTT
>NW_027417771.1:0-50866 GCF_009905375.1 Apium graveolens | reverse complement strand
AAAAAGGCTACTGTTGGTAATATAATTGTCAAGCAATTGAGTGACAGACGGAAAAAGATTGAGGTTAAAACAGAGGCTAAAAGGAAAAATAATAGAAATGGTAAAGTAGGACTTAACAAGCATAACAACTACACACCTGATAAATATGCTCCAAGAAAAATCTGTGTCAAGTGTGGTAGTGTAAATCATTTGTCTGTTAATTGCAAAAAATGTCATGCCTATTTCCATATATGTGCCACCTTATTTTCCCAACATGAATGCCATGCCTTCTATGCTATGAATGCTATGTCTACACAGAATTGATGCACAGTTTTCTAATATGCCATTTGCACCTAATCCTAATTATGCTGTATTTAGTATGCCACAAATGCCATTTAGCATGTCGTACTGGAATAACAGTTTACTAATAGCATGCCACTCCCTGTTAATCAAAAACATGCATGATAATTCTGCTGTAATGAATGGTTTTAAAGTTCCAACTCAAATGACTAAGGATGAATCTGATATTCCCAAGTCAAATGAGATCAAACCTAAGAAACAGAAAAGAAAGCTAACAAGGCAGGACCCAAGGAAACTTGGGTACCAAAATTAACTTGATTTGATTTTGATGTGGTGCAGGGAAACAGAAAGATCTATGGTACTTGGATAGTGGTTGTTAAAGACACATGATGGTGATTCTACCTGCTCACAGAGTTCAAGGAGAGAGTTGGCCTAAGTATTACTTTTAGAGATGACAGCAAGGGTTAATGTGGGATATGGCTTGATTTCAAAAGACAATGTCATCATTGAGGAGGTTGCCTTAGTGGATGATCTCAAGCATAATCTGTTGAGTATCAGCCAGCTTTGTGATAAAGGAAATTCAGTAACCATCAATTCAGAAGCCTGTGTTGTGGACAAACAAGAGAAGCAACAAAGTGGTTCTCACTGGTGTGAGAAAAGGTAATGTGTACCTAGCTGACTTCAACTCATCAAATACAGAATCTGTGCTTGCCTTCTCAGCAAAGCAAGTCAAGATGAAAGTTGGTTATGGCACAAGAAGCTATCCCATCTAAACTTCAAAACCATGAATGAACTAGTAAAGAAAGAACTGGTTAGAGGCATTCCTCAAGTGGAGTTTTTAAGGATGGACTGTGTGATGCTTGCCAGAAGGGATAGCAAATTAAAGCATCATTCAGAAAGAAGCTTGATTCAACAATTGAAGAACCTTTGCAACTGCTACACATGGATTTATTTGGACCAGGTCAATGTGTTGTCCATCTCAAGGAAAAGATTTTGCCTAGTAATTGTAGATGATTTCTCAAAGTTCTCTTGGACATATTTCCTAAAGTCTAAAGATGAGGCTATTGAAATCATCATCAATCACATAAGGCAAGTCAATAATCATCCTGATTTCAAAGTTAGAAGAATCAGGAGTGACAATGGAACTGAGTTCAAGAATTCTGTCATGAGAGCATTTTGTGAATAAAATGGGATTTGGCATAAGTTTTCAGCAGCAAGAACTCCACAACAAAATGGAGTAGTAGAAAGGAAGAACAGATCACTTATTGAAGCTGCAAGGACAATGCTTGAAGAATCTAAGTTACCAACATATTCTGAGCTGAAGCTGTAAATACTGCATGCTACACTCAGAATATTTCTCTGGTTAATCAAGCAAAATGCATGACTCCCTATCAATTTTTCAAGAACAAGAAGCCAACTCTAAATTTTCTTTATATCTTTGGCTGCAAATGTTATATCTTGAGAAATCAAACTGACCAAAATGGGAAGTTTGATGCTAAAGCAGATGAAGGAATTTTTGTTGGATATGATGTTGGTAAAGCATATAGAGTCTACAATCTGAGAACCAACATTATTGTGGAACCAATACATGTTGTGTTTGATGATAAAACGATTGAAGGACTGTAAGATGGAGATTACCATGAGAGCCTCAAATTTGACAATGTGGAGATGGTTAGTAATGACAATGATGATGAAAGTGATCAAGACACGGTATCAAAGGATAATGCAGAAAAGTCTACTACCAATGAAGCACAAAATTCAACATCTGTCGAGTCGCATAATGCTTCATCCGTCGGGAGACAATCTGCCTTATCCGTCGGGAGACAACCAGCCTCATCCGTCGGTACTCAAAATTCACCATCCGTCGGGTCATCAAAAGAAGCTGGGAGTCAGAATAGATCACTTACAAAAAGCTCCCTTTTTCTCAAATCAAAGATCAATTAACTCAGGGGGAGTTTCTAACAATCAAAACTCAATCACACATCAAGACAACAATGAGGCCTTTTCATCTAGAGCTAATCTACCGCAACAAAGGAAATGGACAAAGGATCATCCCTTTGAGCTCATCATTGGTGATGTTTCTTCTAGAGTTCAAACAAGGAGAGCAACTCAAGAAGAATTTCTAAACAGCAGCTTTCTTTCCAAGGAAGAATCAAAGAAGGTAGAAGAAGCTTTGTTGGATCCTGATTGGATTTTAGATATGCAAGAGGAGCTAAACCAATTTGAGAGGAATAAGGTATGGAAGCTGGTACCCAAGCCTAAATGAAAGAATCCAATAGACACCAAATGGGTATTCAGAAACAAGATGGATGAAAATGGCATAATAGTCAGGAACAAAGCTAGATTGGTTGTTAAGGGCTATTGTCAACAAGAAGGAATAGATTTTGATGAAACATTTGCTCATGTTGCAAGAATTAAAGCTATCAGAATCTTCTTAGCCTATGTAGCCCATGTCAATTTCAAATTCTATCAAATGGATGTCAAAAGTGCCTTTCTGAATGGAGATTTGGAGGAGGAAGTCTATGTCAGTCAGCCTCCTGATTTTGAAGATCCAAACTTTCCAGAATATGTTTACTATCTTTTGAAAGCACTTTATGGACTGAAGCAAGCACCTAGAGCCTGGTATGACACTTTGTCAAAGTTTCATTTAAAGAATCACTTCACTAGAGGTACTGTAGACAAAACTCTTTTCATTAGAAATGTTAATGGCTCTAGTATACTTGTTCAAATTTATGTAGATGACATTATTTTTGGCTCTACAGATGAAAAACTTTGCAAAAAGTTTGCCAAATTGATGCAAAGTAAGTATGAAATGAGTATGATGGGAGAACTAACTTACTTTCTTGGTTTGCAAGTAAAGCAAGTTAGTGATGGAATAGTCATTAGTCAAACTAAATATATTTATGATCCTTTAAAGAATTTGATCTAATGGATTGCACATCTGCAAAAACTCCCATGGCCACTGCAACTAAGCTTGAATTAAACACTACTGAAAAGTATGTGGATATTTCAAGTTATAGGGGCATGGTTGGCTCACTTCTGTACTTAACAGCTAGTAGGCCAGATATAATGTTTGCTACATGTTTGTGTACTAGATTTCAGGCTGATCCTAGAGAATCTCACTTAGTAGCTATTAAGATAATTTTCAGATATCTCAAGGGAACACCAAAACTTGGCATTTGGTACCCTAGAGATTCTGGTTTTGATTTAACTGGTTATTCAGATGCAGATTATACAGGTTGTAGAATTGATAGAAAAAGTACAACAGGAACTTGTCAATTTCTAGGAAACAAGCTTGTGCCCTGATTCAGTAAAAAGCAAAATTCAGTTTCTACTTCTACAGCTGAAGCTGAATACATTGCTGCTGGAAGTTGCTGTGCACATATTTTGTGGATGAAAAATCAATTACTAGACTATGGTCTCTACGTTGAAAGGATTCCCATTTTCCGTGATAACACAAGTGCAATTGCCATCACTGAAAATCCAGTACAACATTCAAGAACAAAGCACATAGACATCAAGTACCACTTCATAAGGGAGCATGTAATGAATGGTACTGTGGAACTACATTTTGTTCCAAGTGAGAAGCTACTTGCAGATATTTTTACCAAGCCACTGGATGAATCCACATTTTCAAGGTTGGTAAGTGAGTTAGGAATGCTAAATTACTCTTGAATCTTTATGAGATAATTTGCAAGTTGAATTGCAGCCAGAAATTTAATTGTTTTTTAGTCTTAGATGGAATTTTGGCTAAGTCAAAATTTACATCTCGATGGATGATCTTTATCCATCGAGTTTGATCATCCGTCGGAATACTATTTGTTAATAAAATCAATTATTCTTCTGGAATATTTTATGACTCGACGGATAACAGTTTATCCTCATTCGTCGAATTGTCTGAATCCTAGCTGTTAATTTCCTAAACATTATACATCGAGTATACTTACAGTTTATAAGCATAACACGACGGATAATTGGTGGAATTTTTACAGTTTATTTTTAAAAGGCTATTTTGGGCAATTTTCATTGGTTACTTTATTCTACTTTATTATTCTTGACAATTGTTTTTGAGATAGTATACAAGTTTAATTCATTTTCATTGCTCTTCTTTTATCATTCTCAAATCATCTGCTCTAAATTCTCTCTTTCTCTAAAGCAACTATCATCTCTATCTCTGCAATTTCCACTCTCTAACAATGGCACCAGTAGTCAAGATCATGCCATAAACTGGATACATCTATGAGAAGAACAACCACATGGCTCTAGTAAACAAGGGGATTCTACATTAAAGTGACTACCACAAAATGATGGACTTTGTGAAGAACTGCAAACTCAGCTATGCAATGCTAGAATCACCCACCATCTTCTGTGAGGTTGTTGAAGAGATGTGGATGACTGTTACATACAACTCTACTAATAAGACCATCACACTCACTATTAAAGGTAAGGAATTCTGTATCAATAGTGATGTTATTAAAGCATGTTTCAAAATTCATGATAATACTGTGACCTCACCACACACAGATACTGATATTGTTAATATGCTTCATTCCATGAACTATGCACTCTCTACTTCTAAGTTAAGTGATATTAGGAGGTTGGGTCTTAGGAAAGAATGGAGTTTTATGTGTGATGTAGTTACCAAGGTCTTTTCTGGTAAAATCAGTAATTTTGATTATGTCAATATTTCTATGCTTAACATGTTTTACATGCTAGTTACAGATAAGTTCTTTAATTTTAGTGATCTTGTTTTGTTTGAGTTGGGGTTTAAATTAGGGGAGTTAAACAAAAGGGGTAAAAATATTTACTATGCTAGATTTTTCAAGATGCTAGCTAACCACCTCTCTGAGGAAATTGTGTTTGAGAACCCAAACAACAAATTAGATGATTTGTTGGCTCACTTGGCAATTCTTTCAGGAACTGTGAAATATCTGTGCCCAAAATCTCATCAATCTGCACAGAGTCCACAATAGTTTCAATTCCAAGTTCACTCATTTCTACTCTCTCGATGGATATTGCTTATCCGTCGAGTAATGATTGTATCCCGACGGATAAGATTAACCGCAGTTATCCGTCGGATAGTCAAACTGCTAACCTGACGGAGATCCCTTATCCATCGAGTGTCTGTGCACAACTTAAAATTTCATCAATTATCTCAAGTGCAGAAGACTTAGTGGTAGTACAGTCACTCTTAGGATTGAGGAAAGAGAGTGTTATGAGTGAGAGTCTGGGTTGCTCCCAGGAAAAAGGAGAGGAAAAGAGTGAAAATAAGCAATCCAGTTCTTCAGGATTGGCAAAAGAATGTGAGAGGAGTCCCACCTTAGATGGTGAAGGTGAGTGTGTGAGGGTGGGGAACCAAGGTGAGACCTTGATGCAACAAAAGAGAGAACACGAGAGAAATGCAGGTACAGGAGCTATAAGGATGGATGTCATTGCAAGTGAGTTAATGGATATCCAGGATGCAGACAGGGAGGGACTATCTCAGCAACCTCAAGCTGTTATAGATTCCACCTCCCTTGATGCTGAGATATTTACTCACCCTGTTCCAGCTTATCAACTTCTAGCTGAATAGGGCAATGACAATGCAGAAAGGATGCTCAATTTGGTGCACACAACACAATCAATGCTAAGAGCCAAGGATGCCATCACAACTTTGCCCTCTACAGCTGGTGATGTTGATTATGAGACTGGTGGTTCAGCAGATTTCTTTGGAGATGAAGGTGAAGATAGTGAAGAAGAGCCATTGAACATAGGGGGAAAAGTAGGTTCTAGCTCAAGATCAGGCATGCCATCATGGACATTTTTAAAGCATTGTGATGAACACTACTTCAAGACAACCCTGATTCAACTCATAAATCAGACAAATTCTGCTCTTCAAACCACCACAAATGCCAACACCAAGAAGCTCCTTCAAGCACATCTTGCTTCTCTACAACTACAACAAATTCAAGGCTTCCAACATGCTAGAGATGTCAACACCATCAAAGGAGATAATGATGAGATGAAGAAGGCTGTTTCTGACAAAATGGACTCTAAGCTTCCAGAAGCTACAACGCTTGATATTAAGAGACAACTCAGGAAAAATTATGATCTTGCCACAAAGATAGATGCCTTGGATACAAGGATGACAGCTATGGAAGCATCTCTTACAGCAATTCATCTGCATCAAACTCAACAGACAGACTTGCTTTAGAAACTGGTGGCTGCACAAACCTCCTCCTCTACTCAACTTGATGATAACAAAAAGGGGGAGAAAGGAACAAGTGAGGGGGGAGAAACAGCTTAACATTCAAATCAGTCTAGTAATTGTACCTACAATTGCTTTCACCAAGCCACCAGTTACAGACAGTATTGATCTGATAAATGAAATAGCAGCCAATATAAGAGCAGCTGAAAAGAAACAGTTGAGTCCAATCAACTGGGAGAAAATTGATGAGGACATTCAAAAGAAGTTTGGTATAGTAAAGAAGCCAGAAAAGTCATCCATTCATCACTCTCAAGTCAGGCAAATCTCTGTAAATGAAATGAGCATGAAATATCTGGAAAGGGGACAACCATCCTGCATCAAATCTCCAAAGGCTGAAATGATTCTGAAGCCAAGGGTGAACTATCCAAAATCATTATTAAAGAACCCTTTGGATATAGTGTATGAGACACATAAGCCTGATGAGAAGAAACTGTTGTCAGGTCAATTGCCTTCTACAAGGATCCAACTGATTCAGCCTTAAAAAGGAGAATTGCTAAAGTTTTCAGGAATGGGAAAGAAATTTGTGTGGTGGCTGGACAATCTCAATTTTCTCAAGCAAAGAGAGAAGAAAAGCCAAGACTGAAGCAAGAAAAGAAGCAAGCTGCTCTAGATGCTAAAAAGGCTAAACAAAAGAAAGAGCAAGCTATTATCTTGGCCAAGCTACAAGCTGTGAAACCAACACAACAAATTCCTGCTCAGCCATCTGAAATCACTGAATCTCAAGATCCAAAGAAGCAAGGTGAACCACAACAAAAGAAACCTCAAAGATACAAGGAATTGGCCAAAAGAACCAAAAGGAAATAGGACTTTGTTGATAAGGAATTGGAGGATCAGTTTTCCAAGGAATCCACTCCAACTACAACTCAAGCATCAAAACCTTCTGTGGTATTTGAAGAAATTAAAGTGGTGGATCCTTACAGGAACATTCATGGTGAACCTATTGTGCCTAAGGATAAACCAATAGACTGGGAGAGTCTACCAATTCCCAACTTTAATTTTCCAGTCCTCAGCAAGCCAAAAAGAACAAAGTCAAGAGCAGTCAAGAAAGTGAAGTTGTCACCTCTCAAATCCAAATCTCTAACTAAAGCACAATCCAAGTCAACAAGGGAGATTACATGTACTTGTGTGACATCAAGGAATTCTCTGATCTAAATCTCTATCTAGATGAACTAGAAGAAGTGAGAGGGATTGATGCCTACAGGAATCTACCTGAAAGGTTAGTTTTCAAGTACAAGGGAGGAAAGGAGATTCAATGGCCACTTCACAAGATCCTTCATGAAAGCCAAGCTGTACAGATAAAGGTTTATTCATCGTTCAAGAAGAACTTTGGATTCAATGTAACTGCAAGAAGACTGGTTCTAAAGAAGATTGAAGAACTGAGGAGTATTAGAGCTAAAGATGCACTCCCAAAGACTCTAATTATTCCTTACACAGGGAGAAGGGTGCATCTAAGGCCCTACTGGCTGATGGAGTTTATGGATGACAAAGGAGTGAGAAGATTTTTCAGATTAGAAGACCAATTGAGCATCTCTAGCAATGAGACTCTTTTGGAAATGCAAGAAAAGCTAAATCTCTCAGAATCTGATGAACTGGAATTCCACAGACAGCTCCAAAATCAGATAGAAGAAAACAACAGAAAGCTTGGAAAGAGGTCCAAATATTCAAGGAAATAGATTAATCTGCCCAGGCTAGAGAAGCACCTTGAAAATGACTGTGAGCAAATCTTTGTACATTTTGTTAATTGAAGCACTTTACAGTTTTATCTACTTACTTTCAAAGTTGTATTTTTAGGGTGTTTTGTTATCATCAAGTTTCTCTTAATTTCTGGCTACAATTCCAGTAGACATAAATTGAGGGAGATTGTTGTGGAAATGTTGTGAACTTGATGATTTCATTAACAAAACACCTTGGTAGATTTTACTTAGTGAAAAATATAGCACTCGACAGATAAGGATTACAGTCCCGACGGATGACTCAATATAGTCCCGACAGATGATGATTTATTATCCATCGAGTGAGTAGCTTGTGTAACAATAAGTCTGTAGCACATTTCTGCATACACATTGTTTAGATTCTGTAGTAGTACTCAAGTCATGTTGACTTTAACTAGATATGCAGAATAGGTTGATTAATTGTACATAGATGATGTCTTGTAATTCTGCATAAATTGTTGTGCATATGTTGTGTACTTGATGATTTCATAAACAAAATATCTAAGTAGATTTTACTTAGTGAAATAATGTAGCACTCGACGGATAAGAATGATAGTCCCGACGGATAACTCATTATAGTCCCGACGGATGTTAACTAATTATCCATCGAGTGAGTAGCTTATGTAATAATAAGTGTGTAGCACAGTTCTGTATACATCTTTGTATAGATTCTGTAGTAGCCTATAAGTCATGTTGACTTTAACTAGATATGCAGAGTAGGTTGATTAATTGTATATAAATGATGTCTTGTAATTCTGCATAAGTGAAATGAAGTCAAGTGCCAAAATAGCTACCAACGGATAATTAACAAAGCCATCGACGGATGATCAAATGACTATTAACGGATGTTTAAATTAGCAGTCGACGGATGATCAATGAAGCCATCAACGGATGTTCAAAAAGTCGACGGATGATCATATATCCAACGGATGTTCATAGAATCCAATGGATGATCATATAAAGAATTCAAACAGCAGTTGAACAGTGAAAGCTGAGCACAGCCGTCAAGATGTATACAAATCTACTGTGGAAGCCCATTAACTGGGTAATAGAGGACGAAAAGCAGCAAAGCTTAAGACTGATAGTTTTTATATTTATTCAGTCTTTTTGACTTTGTAATCTTGGTAATATATAAACCAAGAACGTAGCAAATAGAAAAATGAGAAGTTGAGATACACAAAAACAGAGAAATCTTTGTAAGCAGATTCATTAGCATTTCCCCGTATTCTCAGCAGTTCAATTTGTAAGCAGTTGTGAGCATTCTTGCACACAGAGTCCTCTCGATATATAAATATATATCTCTGGTGGAATTGTTTAAATCCACCAGAAAGTTTTTAAAGACTCTTGTTTTTAATTACTTATGTTTTGATTCAATTAAGTTTCTATTCCGCATTGTGCTAATCAAAGCACTTATATCTATATTCGAGTTGAACATTTTTATTTCGAGAAAAAGGTTCAAGAATTCCATTCAACCCCCCTTCTGTAATTCTTGCTATATTGTTAAGGGACTAATAATTGGTATCAGAGCATGCTCTTAATGTACAAAGAGTTTAAAGATCAAAACAATTCAGTAAGATGAACAAGAAAGACGTTGGAGTCAAGATTCCTTTTCTAGATAAAGATAATTACCATCATTGGAAGGTAAAGATGCATCTTCATATGCTTTCTCAAGATGAGGCCTATGTGGACTGCATAGAAAGAGGTCCTCATATTCCAATGAGTGCTGTAACAGGAAACGAGCCATCAATTCCCAAGCCAAGGCACGAATGGTCTGATCCTGACATTGAATAAGTCAAGAAGGATAAAAAAGCCATGAACATTCTGTTCAATGGAGTTGATGCAGACATGTTTGACAACATTATTAACTGCAAAACTGCCAAGGAAGTCTGGGATACTATACAGATAATTTGTGATGGCACCGAGCAAGTTAGAGAAAATAAAATGCAGCTCTTGATTCAGCAATATGAGCATTTTCACAATAAGGAAAGTGAGTCACTCACTGACATTTTAAGTAGATTCCAAAAACTACTAAATGCTCTTAAGTTGCATGGAAGAGTCTATCAGACTAAAGACTCTAATCTGAAATTCCTTAGATCTCTTCCAAAGGAATGGAAACCAATTACAGTCTCATTAAGAAACTCACAAGATTATAAAGAGTTTACTTTGGAGAGACTGTATGGCATCCTGAAGACCTATGAGCTTAAGATAGAGCCGGATGAAAGGATGGAGAGAGGAAAGAAGAAAGGAGGATCCATTGCACTAGTTGCTGATTTGGAAAAGGAGAAGGAAGTAAAGATGGAAGCTGTTGAGTCAACTTCTAAGGTCTGTGAGAACAAGGGCAAAGGGCTTGCAGTAGAAAGTGAAGATTCATTGAGCCAAGATGACATGGAGGACATTGATGAGCACCTAGCATTTCTTTCCAGGAGATTTTCCAAGCTCAAGTTTAAGAAGAACTTTGGAGCAGCCAAGCCAAATAGAAACATGGTGGATAAGTCAAAATTCAAATGTTTCAAATGTGGCTTGGCAGGGCATTTTGCAAATGAGTGTAGAAAGTCAGATTCCAGTAAGAAAAGGTTTGAGTCTGTGGATTATAAGCAAAAATACTTTGATCTACTCAAACAAAAGGAAAGGGCTTTTATTACACAAGAGAATGACTGGGCAACAGATGGTTTGGATGAAGATGAAGATGTCAGCTATGTCAATCTAGCCCTAATGGCCAAGTCTGATGAAACAGAGACAAGTTCCTCAAGCAATCAGGCAATCACTACAAACCTTGCATATTTATCTAAAGCTGAGTGTAATGATGCCATAAATGACATGTCTACAGAATTGTATCATTTGCGTGTTACACTTAAGTCTCTTACTAAAGAAAATGCTAAAATCAAAGAAAACAACTTGTTTTTAAGTGAGAGGAATAATGTGCCTGAGTCTCAGTTTGTTGATTTTGAGAAACTAAGGATTGAGTGTAAGATTGCCAAGGAGGAATTAACTGAGTCCTTGAAAAAGGAAGAGATTTTAAAGAAGCAGCTCGAGCGTGAACAAGAGGTGATTAAAGCATGGAAAACATCCAGGGATGTCCATACTCAAATCACCAAAGTTCAAGGAATTGAGTCTTTTTGTGATGAAGCCTGGTAAAAGAATAAAGAGAAACTAGAACCTAATTTGGTAGATGGTTTGCTGACAGATGTAGACTCGACGGATGATGAGGACTATCCGTCGGATAACAAAAAGTGTTATCCGTCGAAAGATGAAAATCCTCATCCGTCGGCTGTAAGCAAGCCCATTAGAAAAGCCAAACTAATCAAGCTAAATGAGAAGTATGGGTCTGTTTTCAAGAACTTTATTTCAGGAGAGTCAAGTCAAGTTAAGAAAGGGAAAAAGGCTAATGTTGGTCACATGACTGTCAAACGGTCAAGTGACAGACTTGAGAAAATTGAGGTAAAAACAGAGACTCAAAGGAAAAACAATAGGAATGGTAAAGTAGGGATTAACAAACACAATAACTACACACCTGATAAATATGCTCCTAGAAAAATCTGTGTCAAGTGTGGTAGTGTGAATCATTTTTCTGTTAATTGCAAATCTGCCATGCCTACTCCCATGTCTGTTCAGTCTCAATTTCCTAACATGAATGCCATACCTCCCATGCCTGTTAATGTTATGCCTACACAAAATATGAATGCACAGTTTGCTAATATGCCATTTGCACCTAATCCATATTATGCTGCATATAGTATGCCTCAAATGTCATTTAGCATGCCTTACTGGAATAACATGTTTACACCAAGCATGCCATTTCCTGTTAGTCACAATATGCAAGATAATTTTATTGCACTGAATGGTTTCAAAGGTACAAATCAAATGACTAAGGAAGAATCTGAAATTCCTAAGTCAAATGAGACAAGACCTAAGAAACAGAAGAAGAAAGCTAACAAGGCAGGACCCAAGGAAACTTGGGAACCAAAATCAACTTGATTTGATTTTGATGTGTGCAGGGAAACAGAAGGAACCTTTGGTACTTGGATAGTGGTTGTTCAAGACACATGACTGGTGATTCTACACTGCTCACAGAGTTTAAGGAGAGAGCTGGCCCAAGTATTACTTTTGGAGATGACAGCAAGGGTTATACTGTGGGATATGGCTTGATTTTAAAGGACAATGTCATCATTGAGGAGGTTGCCTTAGTGGATGGTCTCAAACATAATTTGTTGAGTATCAACCAGCTTTGTGACAAAGGCAATTCAGTAACCTTCAACAAAGAAGCCTGTGTTGTGACGAATAATCAAAGCAACAAAGTGGCTCTCATTGGTGTGAGAAGAGGAAATGTGTACCTAGCTAATTTCAACTCAACTAAAGCAGAATCTGTAACTTGTCTTCTCAGTAAAGCAAGTCAAGATGAAAGTTGGCTATGGCACAAGAAGCTATCTCATTTAAACTTCAAGACCATGAATGAGCTGGTAAAGAAAGAACTAGTCAGAGGCATTCCTCTAGTGGAGTTTACAAAGGATGGACTGTGTGATGCCTGCCAAAAAGGGAAGCAGATTAAAGCATCATTCAGGAAGAAACTTGATTCAGCAATTGAAGAGCCTTTGCAACTGCTTCACATGGATTTGTTTGGACCAGTCAATGTATTGTCAATTTCAAGGAAGTGATTTTGCCTAGTAATTGTAGATGATTTCTCAAAGTTCTCTTGGACATATTTCCTAAAGTCTAAAGATGAGGCTTGTGAAATCATCATCAATCACATAAGGAAAGTTAACAATCATCCTGATTTCAAAGTTAGAAGAATCAGGAGTGACAATGGAACTGAGTTCAAGAACTATACCATGAGAGCATTTTGTGAGGAAAATGGGATCTTGCATGAGTTTTCAGCAGCAAGGACTCCACAACAGAATGGAGTAGTGGAAAGGAAGAACAGATCACTTATTGAAGCTACAAGGACAATGCTTGAAGAATCTAAACTACCAACATATTTCTGGGGTGAAGCTGTAAATACTGCATGCTACACTCAGAATATTTCTCTGATTAATCAAGCAAGATGCATGACTCTCTATCAATTGTTCAAGAACAAGAAGCCAACTCTAAACTTTCTTCATGTCTTTGGCTGCAAATGTTATATCCTGAGAAATCAAACTGATCAAAACAGGAAGTTTGATGCTAAAGCAGATGAAGGAATTTTTGTTGGATATGCTGTTGGTAAAGCATATAGAGTCTACATTCTAAGAACCAACATTGTTGTGGAATCTATACATGTTGTGTTTGATGATAAAAAGATTGAAGGACTGGAAGATGGAGATTACGATGAGAGCCTCAAATTCGACAATGTTGAGATGGTTAGTGATGAAAGTGATGATGAGAGTGATCAAGAAACAGTGTCTAAGGATAATGCAGACAAATCTACCACCAATGAAGCACAAAACTCAACATCCGTCGAGTTGCATAATGCTTCATCCGTCGGAAGGCAATCTGTGTTATCCGTCGGAAGACAACCTGCCTCATCCGTCGGTACTCAAAATTCACCATCCGTCGGGTTATCAAAAGGAGCAGGAGGTCAAGACAGATCCCTACAGAAAATTCTCCTTTCTCAAATCAAAGATCCACAAACTCAGGGGGAGTTTCTAGCAATCAAAACTCAATCACACATCAAGACAATCATGAGGCCTCTTCATCTAGAGCTAATCTACCTCAGCAAAGGAAATGGATAAAAGATCACCCCTTTGAGCTTATCATTGGTGATGTTTCTTCTAGAGTTCAAACAAGAAGAGCAACTCAGGAAGAATGTCTATACAGCAGCTTTCTATCAAAGGAAGAACCAAAGAAGGTAGAAGAAGCTTTGTTAGATCCTAATTGGATTTTAGCTATACGGGAGGAGCTAAACCAATTTGAAAGGAATAAAGTATGGAAGCTGGTACCCAAGCCTAAAGGAAAGAATCCAATAGACACCAAGTGGGTATTCAGAAACAAGATGGATAAAAATGGCATAGTAATCAGGAATAAAGCTAGATTGGTTGCTAAGGGTTATTGTCAGCAAGAAGAAATAGATTTTGATGAAACTTTTGCTCCTGTTGCAAGACTTGAAGCCATCAGAATCTTCTTAGCCTATGCAGCCCATGCCAATTTCAAGGTCTATCAAATGGATGTCAAAAGTGCCTATCTGAATGGAGATTTGGAGGAAGAAGTATATGTCAGTCAACCTCCTGGTTTTGAGGATCCAAATTTTCCAGAATATGTCTATTCTCTTCTGAAAGCACTTTATGGACTGAAGCAAGCACCTAGAGCCTGGTATGACACTTTATCAAAGTTCCTTTTGGAAAATCACTTCACAAGAGGTACTGTAGATAAAACTTTATTTTTCAAAAATGTTAATGGCTCTAGCATACTTGTTCAAATTTATGTAGATGATATTATATTTGGCTCTACAGATGAGAAACTTTGTAAAAAGTTTGCCAAATTGATGCAAAGTAAGTATGAAATGAGTATGATGGGAGAACTAACTTACTTTCTTGGTTTACAAGTTAAACAAGTTAGTGATGGAATATTCATTAGTCAAACTAAATATATTTTTGATCTTTTAAAGAAGTTTGATCTAATAGATTGCACATCTACAAAAACTCCCATGGTCACTGCAACTAAGCTTGAATTAAAACTACTGAAAAGTCTATGGATATTTCAAGTTATAGAGGCATGGTTGGCTCACTTCTGTACTTAACAGCTAGTAGGCCAGATATAATGTTTGCTACATGTTTGTGTGCTAGATTTCAGGCTGATCCTAGAGAATCTCACTTGATAGCTATTAAGAGAATTTTCAGATATCTCAAGGGAACACCAAAACTTGGCATTTGGTACCCTAGAGATTCTGGTTTTGATCTAACTGGTTATTCAGATACAGATTATGCAGGTTGTAGAATTGACAGAAAGAGCACAACAGGAACCTGTCAATTTCTAGGAAACAAGCTTGTGTCCTGGTTCAGTAAAAAGCAAAATTCAGTTTCTACTTCTACAGCTGAAGCTGAATATATTGCTGCTGGCAGTTGCTGTGCACAGATTTTATGGATGAAAAATCAACTTCTAGATTATGGTTTGCAAGTTGAGAGGATTCCTATTTTCTGTGATAACACAAGTGCAATTGTCATCACTGAAAATCCAGTGCAACATTCAAGGACAAAGCACATAGACATCAAGTACCATTTCATAAGGGAACATGTGATGAATGGTACTGTGGAATTACATTTTGTTCCAAGTGAGAAGCAACTTGCAGATATCTTTACCAAGCCACTGGATGAATCCACCTTTTCAAGGTTGGTAAGTGAGTTAGGTATGCTTAATTACTCTTAAATTTATCTGAGTTATTTTGCAAGTTGTAATGTAGCCAGAAATTTAGTTGATTTTTAAGTCTTGGATGAAATTTTGGCTAAGTCAAAATTTGCATCTCGACGGATGACCCTTATCCATCGAGTTTAGTCATCCATCGATATACAACTTGCTAATAAAAGTCAATTATTTTTCTGGAATACTTTATGACTCGACGGATATCAGTTTATCCTCATCCGTCGAATTGTCTAAATCTCAGCCGTTAATTCCCTGAACATTATCCATCGAGTATACTTACAGTTTGTAAGCATTACACGACGGATAATGGGTGGAATTTTTACAGTATACTTTTAAACGACTATTTTAGGCAATTTCTATTGGTTAATTTACTTTTCTTTATTATTTTTATCAGTTATTTTTGAGATAGTATAAAAGCTTATTTCATTCCAATTGTTTTCTTTTATCATTCTCAAATTCAACTGCTTTTATTTCATTCTCTCTCAAGCAAATATTCTCTTTCTCTTCAAGTTTTCACTCTCTAACAATGGCACCTGTAGTAAAGATTATGTCTCAAACTGGGTTCATTTATGAGAAGAACAACTTCACTGCTTTGGTCAATAAGGGTATTCAGCAATCAGAGGACTATCACAAGATGATGGAATCTGTGAAGAACTGCAAGTTAAATTACGCCATGTTGGAATCACCCACAATCTTCTGTGAAGTTGTTGAAGAGATGTGGACCACTGTAATCTACAACTCTACGGACAAGACCATCACTCTAACCATCAAAGGTAATGAATTCTGTATCAATAGTGATGTGATCAAATCATGTTTCAAAATTCCTGATAATAATGTGACCTCACCACACACTGACACTGATATTATCAATATGCTTAATTCCATGCATTATGCACTTCCTACTTCTAAACTGAGTGATATTAGAAGAATGGGTCTTAGGAAGGAGTGGAGTTTCATGTGTGATGTAGTTACTAAGGTTTTCTCTGGAAAAGTCAGTAATTTTGATTCTGTGAACATTTCCATGCTTAACATGCTATACATGCTAGTTACAGATAAATTTTATAATTTCAGTGACCTTGTCTTGATTGAGTTAGGTTTTAAACTAGGTGAGTTAGCTAAAAGAGGAAAGAATGTATATTATGTAGATTTTTCATGTTATTGGCTAACCATCTATGTCAAGAGATTGTACTTGAGAACCCAAACAACAAACTGGCTTGTTGGGTTCAAGAAAGAAGACTCATTGCAGATTTGAACAGAGCCAACCATCACAGGGATGTGCCAATGTTCTATTTTCCTGTAATGCAGATACCTCAGGTAAGTGAGGTAAGTTCATCCATCCCTTCAACTATTCCAACCTCCTCAATTTCTTTGAGTTCAGGAGTAGCTATGGCAACTGTGACAATGACCAAACAGTTGCCTACCAAAGCTGCCAAAACTACTGCTATTTCTAAATCCAAATCAAAGAAAACCCCCTCTGGTATCTCTCAAAAGGTACCAGTTGAAAAATCCACCAAAGCAAAAGAGGGGAGTGTGAAGGAGGGTAAGTTAGGTGAGGGAAGGGGTGAACATCAAAGAAACCCCAAGAATAAGGATGGAGAGTTGAGTGAATCCCAGCCTAGCCACACTGCAGTTTCCCAACAAACTGCAGTGCTTAAAAAGGATAAAAGCTCACTTCTAGCTACATCCTCCCAAAAGGATGCATTTATTGAACAAAGCTCTCAGCCAAGAGCACAGGCCAAAAGGGTTAGGGACACAAGCTCACCCCAAACTTACACAAGAAAGAAGAAATCTAAAACCTCTGGGGATGCACAGGGCACACACACAGTGTAAATTGGTGCTAAAGACACAGTCCCTGCACTCTCTCAAATTCAGTTTGATGTGGCTCCAATAAATGTGGAGTCACAGCCAAAATCTCTATTTATAGAAGCATCTGAAACACTATACTCACCAACAAACTCTCTGGAAGTGGATATGATAAACACTTCAATTCCCGATTCCCCTTCTTTAACTCTGTTGGGGAAGCCAAAATCTAGTGCAAGTGAGCATCATCTTTTAGATGATTTGTTGGCTCACTTGCCAATTCTTTCAGATTCTATTGTGACATCTGTGCCCCAAATATCTTCAATCAACACAGAGTCAACAATAATTTCTCTTCCCACCTCATTCATTTCTACTCTCTCGATGGATATTGCTCATCCGTCGAGTAGTGATTGTATCCCGACGGATAAGCCTAACAGCAGTTATCCATCGGATAGCATTACCACTCACTCGACGGATATCACTTATCCGTCGAGTATCTCTGCACAACTTCAAACTTCAATTATTTCAAGTGCAGAAGATTTAGTGGTTGTACAGTCACTCTTAGGACTGAGAGAGGAGAGTGTATTGAGTGAGAGGCTGGGTTGCTCCCAGGCAAAAGGAGAGGAAAAGAGTGAAAATCAGCAATCCATTTATTCAGGATTGGCAAAAGTGAGTGAGAGGAGTCCCACCTTAGTAGGTGAAGGTGAGGGTGTGAGGGTGGGGAGCCAGGGTGAGACCCTGATGCAACAAAAGAGAGATTTTGAGAGAAAAGCAGGTACAGAAGCCATAAGGATGGATCCAGCCATTGCTAGTGAGTCAATGATTGTGGATGATGCTGAAAAGGAAAGACGGTTTCAGCAACATTACAAAGCTGTAATTGATAAAATTTCCTTGGATGTTGACACTTTTACTCACCCTGTGTCAGCCTATCAACTCTTGGATGCTCAGGGAAATGTGGAGGCAAAACAGACTTTGAACTTAGTACACACCTCAGAATCTCTTCAAAGAGATAAAGCTGCTGTCAATAGGATGCCTTCTCAAGCTGGTGAGCCATATGAAGAATTTGAAGTAAATTCTAATGATGATGACTCTGTTTCTTTGGAGGGAAGCATGAACTTAGGGGGAGATGAAGGCCCAAGTTCTGTTTCAAATTTACCTGAATGGGCATGGACAAAGGAATCTACACCAGGACAGTTTGGTGTATCTTTGGTTAAGCAAGTTATGGCTATTCAAAAGGCCCTTCAGGAAACTTCAAATGCTGGTACAAAGGCTATTCTTCAAGCTCACCTAGACTCTCTACACCTCATGAAGATCCAACAATTAAGACAGAATCTGAGTATGGATGAACTAAAAAGGGATATAGCTGACTTGAAGACCTACAATTATGAGAAACTGGATTCAGTCATGCCATATGGTACCATGCAGGATCTATTACTAAGATTGAGGAGAGAATCAGATTCTGAAAAGAAGCTGGCCAAGCTGGAAGATAGAGTTCAAGTTATTGAGAATTCAGTGGCTATCCTTCTTCAAAATCAACAAACTCAGACAAATCTTCTCATGCAACTGGCTAAAGCACAAGGCCTAACTCCTCAACTTGATGATAACAAAAAGGGGGAGAGAGAATCAAGTAAGGGGGAGAAAGGACCAAGTGAGGGGGAGAAACTTCAAGTACAAATCAGCAAAGTAATTGTACCTTCAATTACTGTCTCCAAGCCACCAGTTGCAGATGGTATAGATCTAATTGAAGCAGCAGCAGCAAACTTGAAGGTTGCTGAAAAAGGAAAGTTGAGTTTGATCAACTGGGAGAAGATTGATGAGGAGATACAGAAAATGTTTGAACTTGTCAAGGAGCCAGTTAAGTCAGCCATCCATCACTCTCAAGTCAAGCAAATAAGTGTGAATGAGATGAGCATGAATTATCTGGAAAGAGGACAATCTTCTTGCATCAAGTCTCCAAAGGCTGAAATGATTCTTAAACCAAGGGCAAACTATCCAAAATCATCTTTGAAGAACCCCTTGGACACTGTGTATGAGACACCTAAGCCTGATGAGAAGAAGCTTCTGTCAAGATCTATTGTCTTCTATAAAGATCCAGCTGATTCATCTTCAAAAAGGAGAATTGCTAAGATATTCAGAAATGGAAAGGAAATTTGTGTGGTAGCTGGACATCCACAATTTGCTCAAGCAAAGAGAGAAGAAAAAGCCAGATTAAAGCAGGAAAAGAAGCAAGCTGCTCTAGATGCAAAGAAGACTAAACAAAAGAAAGAGCAGATTGCTATCTTGGCCAAGCTACAGGCTGTGAATTCATCTCAACAAATTCTCTATCAACCATCTGAAGCTGCTGAATCAAAGAAGCAAATTGAAGAACAGAAGAAATCCCCAAGGAAGAAAGAATTGGCTAGAAGAACAAGAAGGAAACTGGATATTGTTGACAAGGAATTGGAAGATCAATTTTCTAAGGAACCCACACCAGCTTCAACTCAAGCATCAAAGCCCTCTGTGGTATTTGAAGACATAGGGGTGGTGGATCCCTACAGGAATATTCATGGTGAACCTATTGTGCCAAAGGATGAGCCAATAGAGTGGGATAACATACCAATTCCTAGCTTCAGCTTACCAATCCTTAGCAAGCCAAAAAGGACAAAGTCAAGGGCAGTCAAGAAAGTGAAGCTGTCACCTCTCAAATCCAAATCAGTAGTTAAAGCTCAACCCAAAGTCAACAGGGGAGACTACTTGTACTTGTGTGACATCAAAGAATATTCAGATCTAAATCTTTATCTGGATGAACTGGATGAAGTGAGGGGAATTGATGCATACAGGAACCTACCTGAAAGGTTAGTGTTCAAGTACAAAGGAGGAAGGGAGATTCAGTGGCCACTTCACAGGATTCTTCAAGAAAGCCAAGCTGTACTGATTAAAGTTTATTCATCCTTCAAGAAGAACTTTGGGTTCAATGTAACTGCAAGAAGACTAGTATTGAAGAAGATTGAAGAACTAAGGAGTATTAGAGCTAAAGATGCACTTCCAAAGACTCTAATCATCCCATACACAGGGAGAAGAGTGCATCTAAGGCCCTACTGGCTGATGGAGTTCATGGATGACAAAGGTGTGAGAAGATTCTTCAGATTAGAAGACCAATTGAGTATCTCTAGCAGTGAGACTCTCTTGGAAATGCAAGAAAAGCTAGATCTCTCAGAATCTGATGAACTAGAATTCCACAGGCAGCTCCAAAATCAGATTGATGAAAACAACAGAAAGCTTGGAAGAAGATCCAGACTTTCAAGAAACTAGAAAAATCTGCTCAGGCTAGAGGAGCATCTTGAAATGACTGTGAGCCAAACCTTGTACATTTTGATTATTTGAAGCACTTTCAGTATTATCTAATAATCTTTAAAGCTGTATGTTTAGGATGTTTTGTTATCATCAAGTATCTCTTAATTTATGGCTACAATTCCAGTAGACATAAATTGGGGGAGATTGTTGTGCATATGTTGTGTACTTGATGATTTCATAAACAAAACATCTAAGTAGATTTTACTTAGTGAAATAATGTAGCACTCGACGGATAAGAATGATAGTCCCGACGGATAACTCATTATAGTCCCGACGGATGTTAACTAATTATCCATCGAGTGAGTAGCTTATGTAATAATAAGTCTGTAGCACAGTTCCGTATACATCTTTGTATAGATTCGGTAGTAGCCTATAAGTCATGTTGACTTTAACTAGATATGCAGAGTAGGTTGATTAATTGTATATAAATGATGTCTTGTAATTCTGCATAAGTGAAATGAAGTCAAGTGCCAAAATAGCTACCAACGGATGATTAACAAAGCCATCGACGGATGATCGAATGACTATCAACGGATGTTTAAAATAGTTATCGATGGATGATCAATGAAGCCATCAACGGATGTTCAGAAAGTCGACGGATGATCATACATCCAACGAATGTTCATAGAATCCAACGGATGATCATATAAAGAATTCAAACAGCAGTTGAACAGTGAAAGCTGAGCACAGCCGTCGAGATGTATATAAATCTACTGTGGAAGCCCATTAACTGGGTAATAGAGGACGAAAAGCAGCAAAGCTTAAGACTGATAGTTTTTATATTTATTCAGTCTTTTTGACTTTGTAATCTTGGTAATACATAAACCAAGAACGTAGAAAATAGAAAAATGAGAAGTTGAGATACACAAAAACAGAGAAATCTTTGTAAGAAGAATCATTAGCATTTCCCTGTATTCTCAGCAGTTCAATTTGTAAGCAGCTGTGAGCATTCTTGCACACAGAGTCCTCTCGATATATAAATATATATCTCTGGTGGAATTGTTTAAATCCACCAGAAAGTTTTTAAAGACTCTTGTTTTTAATTACTTATGTTTTGATTCAATTAAGTTTCTATTCCGCTTTGTGCTAATCAAAACACTTATATCTATATTCGAGTTGAACATTTTTATTTCGAGAAAAAGGTTCAAGAATTCCATTCAACCCCCCTTCTGTAATTCTTGCTATATTGTTAAGGGACTAACATAAATGAAATGAAGTCAAGTGCCAGATAGTTACCCGACGGAAAAACAACAATGTCACTCGACGGATGATCAACAAGGCAACCCGACGGATGATCATGAACCCGACGGATGATCATGAACCCGACGGATAAAGAATTCAAACATCTGTTGACAGTGACAACACAGTCACATTTAATTTAGTTTAATTTTTTTAAGACCTGACCAATGTTAAATATTTTACATTAGCCCGGATAAAAATAAATATTTTTAAGTTTTAGCTAATCTATTTATTTTATGATTTTAATTTTGCGTTATCCTGGATTAGTTGTATAAATTTTAGTAGCCCAAATTATATATTGATTTGTTTTACTCAGACACTATTATTTAGACTAACAAAATAGCTCTAGTTCCATTTTGGTAAAATAGTAAGGACACCATAGAACTTGAAAAAAGCCTGTAATATACATAAACCCAAACATTGTACGAACGGACCGGTTATTAAAATTGTGTTAATTGAATTATTAAGATTAGAATCTGTTACACATTTTTAAGTCTGCATTATATCTAAAAATTTGTTCCATTCATATCACACCACTTTTTTACTTTTTAATTTTATTTTTATACTTTAGTGATAAAATAGTCATGTAGTACAAGAATAGTGTGAACTTTGTGTTGATGGATTGGAATAGAATTAGAAAATAGCATAGTTTTTAGGGTTTTTTGAAAAATACCCAAATCTAAAATTATTTTTACAAAATTACAGTCATTTTTTAAAAATATTTTGCAAAAATACTTTTTAATTAGCAAAAATACTATTTTCTATTTTCTTTGCAAAAATACGCTTTTACACAATTGAAATCAACCGGATGGAATATTTGACGAGTTCTGCAACTACATGCAACATCAAATGTAACAAAAAATAAAAACTTCATTTAACTAGTTGCATACCTGGTTGATTTTGATTGATTCCGTATTTTTGCAAAAAAAATCATAAGATAGTAAAATCGCAAAAAAAATAAATTATAAAATTTAGTATTTTTAGTAATTTCTCTAGTTTTTACACTTACACCAAAATGGTGTAATGAGTTGGAAATTCTTTAAATTCTAAAGGCCTTGACTAAGCACATCCAAACTTGCTCGATTGTTTGTTTAATGCTGGTCCTCGGGTTCCACAGAACAGCGAGAACTGTTATATACACACACAGAATAGGACGGGGAGCTTTCTTCCAAGCCTTGCCCCAACCCTAAATATCTAATATATGTCAACCACCTTCAAAGAACTGCAGCAAACAAACAAGCTCAAAGACTAAAACAACAAAATTGGACCATTGCCCGGCTATTGAGTTTTGAGTTGCCAAAACAACTCTTAACCATTTTCCTCCCATAATCAGCATAAACCATCCAGTGTGCGAATAACGACCATAGAATATCCTAGTCCAAGAGCGTAAACTTTACATTGTAATCAGGATTCAGCTTTATTTGATGATGCTAAAGGACATTTTAGTGTCCATACAAATCCAATTTCAGTTACATCTGTATGGTCCAAATCCAGATATACATAACGAGAAACAATGCATCCTTTAGACAACTTAAACATAAATAACCAAAAACAAAAGGCTGATCCCTCCTTTGAAACAATTACAAACCAGCAGTAAAAGATTGTTTAGAAGTGGAAGACTGAACAGAAAACACTTGAGATTGTTCAGTAGAAGATAAAACAGATATAACTTAAAAAATGCTACAGGATTTCCAAGTCCACAATAATAACTTAAATAATGCTGGCCCTGAAAACCTCCATAATTTCCAAGTCCACAAATGTATGGATTTGTATTAACCCTGGCATTCAAAGAGGATATAGCCTTGTTACAAACAAAACAATGTAACGACACTTTGCAGAAGCAATAGCGTCCCAAGCTATGAAAATAAAGCTAGCTAGAGGGCCACATAATCCCCCAAAAAGAAAATAAAAAGAGACATAAAAAATCAGCTTTGCACAAAATCAACTATATACGCGGCTCGGTAGCATTGGCACTTGGACGGCATATCGATTGCAAGTCGAACTATAACTAAAAAGGGATAACAAAAATATAACATATCAATTGCAAGCTGAACTATAACTAAAAAGTGATAACAAAATAATAACAGATGAATTCCGGAATTCCAATAATAGCAGGAAACACTAATAACAAGTAACCCCTGACTAAATAGGAAATGGAAAATTAGAACTTTGTTAAGCAGCACAGAGTGCAAGTGATAACGAAGTTCAAATAGAATTCATTTCTTGTTCAGCACAAAATGGGAGTTCAAGTGATGACAATATACTAAGCAAACATCCATCTATTACTGTACCATGCGGTAACCGCCAACAGCGACGGCATGCCCCCTCCCTATTGGTTCTAACGTGACAATTTCGTTGGTCTTGAACTCTATCCTCACGCTGAAGGGAAGTTTGTCGTGGTCAGCAAACGGATCTTTAACTTGGCTAGTGAAATTGATGTTTTTTGCCTGCAATTCGCACAAGTTAGAAACATGGTTTAACAGAACTCCAAAGGACATTCACACTTTGTAGACTAAATACAACAAATATCATAAAAGAAGACATACCCGTGTGCAGATCAAGTAATGACCGCCGGTTTTAAGATGTAATAGAGCATACCTAGCTATATAATTCACCTGCCCAACAAAAAAGCACGGTCACAACTATATTTAAAAACTAAACATCTAAGAGCAATACCACAAAATACCCACCTATATCTCCAAGTCATACATGAAGAAACTATAAGGCATCACAAATATAAAATCTTAGTTCCCATTGTACATTCAAAACTAAACTTATAATCTTTTAACTGAAAAAAAACAAAAAGAAAAACACTCAACTAATAATCCAAGATTCTAAAACCAAAAAACTTTACCAGCTATCAAGTCTTAAAGGGTAATTTACAAATTAAAATAGGTGGGATGAGGGAATAACTAAAATAATGTTGGAATCATGAACAATTCAAAAGATTATAAAGCATTTCAAAATAATACTTCATAACCATAGAACAACCTTCCTTTTTAAATGTATTGAGAAAGCATTTAACAGGAAACTGTGCATTATTGTAGCAAAAGTACAATTTTTTTAATGTTTAATCCTTTTTTGAGCGATTATAATTAAATTAATTTTAAAGTGAGACATGTTCATTTAATTCAAATATTATAAATCAATAAAAAAAACAAATATTTAAAGATACCACCGCATTTTTAATCCTTATTCCGATATTAATAATTTGTACCAAGAGGTAGCTGCTGTCTTTATTTTTTAAATGATTGCAATCACACTGATTTTTTTAAAAAAAAAATCATAACCATTCTTTAAAAAAAAGGTAAATTTTTTTATTTTTTATGTTTTGGAAAAGTTAATATATAATCCAGTTATGATACCTTATTTACTTAAAAATAGAAGACATTAAAATATGGGTGAAAATAACCTGCAAAGAGGGATCTGGATAAACGATATCACCAAGGATGACATCCACCATGCCAACAACCATGCGGTAATCCATACCATTAACCATGCGATAATCTCTACTAACCATGTCCTTACGGAAACAAAAATTTTCTGGAAATGTAACAACATTCGACCTCTCCTCCACCGTGTTTGCAACAACATCTGACAACCCAATTACATACACCATTCCATTCTGCATATTTAAACATCCAAGCTATGCATAAATGATATGGAACATAAAAACTATGTTACTCCAACTTGGTTGTGGAGTGTGGGACACGACCCATATCCGAGTGTCGGACTTGAAAAATCTAAATTTTGAGACACGGGGACATGGTCCTATTTTTAAACATGGTATGACCTATTTTTGGACATGGCACCGCGACACAGCATAATATATTGATGAACAAGTGTATCAAATTATCAAGTATGACATCTTAACAAAAATTAATAACAAAACTCACATTAAACATGATTTTGTAATTGACCTTGAAATTAGATATCTTCTCTACTTTTATCTCATGCTTGTTTATTTCTCCCTTCTCACACACATATTGATTTTAAATCATAAGTTCTAGTCATATTTAATCTCTAAGTTGGTCAAAGTGTCCACATTTAAGTCAAATGATCCGACACTAAATAAGTGTCGCGTATGAGTAACATAGCATAAAAATACAAACAAGCCATGATCAAGCACATACTATATAACTTACCGAGCCAACAAGATCGGATAATTGTAAAACTGTAATTCCACATACATCTCCCAGGTATAAAACGTGAGACCCGGGTTTCTGAAAAACATAAACCGAATTAAATGAAGCAAAAATAAATAAATAAATTGTATAACTAATTTGCTATTGTATATATGATAATACTTACGATCCATATATTAGTAAGACCGCCCAGTATAGCAGCCGCCAACTTTGACATATGCGGATTCCATAATCTATACTCAACTTCAGTTCCATCATCCTTCTGAAATAGGGAAAATTATATACATTCAGTGTTACTTAAGGCAAAAAACACAACGAAGCGTAAGATCTCTCTGGTAGCTTAAGCATAAACCGAAAAATGAAGCTCGGGTTTTGGTAAATGAAGCGCACTACATTGATTAGTATATACTTACACATATAAAGAGAAATGACATGCTAATTACTATCTGCAAACTCAAAAGAGAAGTGTAGGCCCATATGTCATAATACTAAAATATATTAAAAAAGTGGATAAAAAGTTATATTTGTACATCATCATATTCTCCGCTTTCAAAATAATCACAATCAGTGGTGGTTTGTTGAGGATTTGTGGAGGATGAGGGAGGCAGCTTGGATGTTGATTGGATGTTTAGAGTGTGTCAATGACTGAAAGTCCAGTATATATAACGTACTCGTTTTTAAAACAAGCCCAACAAAAAAAAAAGAACCACCTTTTAAAATTATGTCCAGATCTAATATAAACACCCACTTATACAAAAATGCCTTTTTTATAGTGTTTCTACGCTTCAGCTTAACACATAAACGGGAATCTTTATATTTTACTCTGCTCCTCCGAAAAGAAAACCCAAATATAAAGAATTGGGAAGGATGAAGGGAGTAAATGATAATAATGCAATGTTAATAATAATCATGGATTATAAAGATTATTAATTAATGAAGAGCCAAATACTACTATAAAATAAATTAATTCACCTGAACAGATATTAATTTGTCACCGTGAAGAACTTTACCAGGTACTAAATTTTTAGTACAGATAAAATTCTTTTTACCCAAACCCTTGGCGATGAAAAGTCCTTTAAATTTATGTGGGACAACCACAACTTTGTTTGCAAAACCAGTGTGAAAATTTCTTTGCACTATGGAACTTTCTTTGCACGCACAACTTTGCCAACGATAACTGCGTGCCAAATTCAGTTGAGCCATTCTCAAGTCTCCGGGCTAGATAAAAGAAAATCAACAAATTAGTTTGCAAGAAATCATATATACTGGGTATGTTTGGCCAGACTTATTTGATGAGGATGGAAATAAGGACTTATTTTTGTTGAGCCATTCTCAAGTTTCCTTATCTTAGGGAAAAAATTCACATCTAAATGTTTGATAGGGGTTTAACATTTCTTATTTGCAGAAATCACTTATTTCTAGAAAAAGGTACACATGAATAAGTCTTTTATCAGAAAAGTACACATACACGTACTTGTACTCGTACATGTAAATGATTACTTAACAGAAAGGAAACAAACCTCCAAGTCGATGAATTTGTCAATTTTTGCCCGCAAACCACGCATAACCTGATCGATTATTTGACCAACTATCACAAATATCCCTGTTGCTAAACATATATTACGTCCCAACAGTGCATTTGCAACTGCAATTTGATAATCAGATCTTGGTTGTGGAATATTATCCACTAAAAAACTTTTCAGCTCCTTGGTCACATTGGCTACAAACAAAATACATAATTTTTTTTATAAGACAAACATGGAATAGAATTATAGAAAATTAAAAAAAAAACAAATATATATATAGGGGAGAGAGAGAGAGAGGCGAGGATGACCTCAGGGAGTTACCTAAGGTTATAAGCTATTTGAATAAAAAATCTGGATGGCAAATTTTTAATATCAGAATCCACCCAAAATGACCAATGATGTTGTATTATTTTTTGTTATAACCTCATGTACTGACCTAAGGTCACCCTCAATATATATATATATAGAGAGAGAGTAAGGTTCCGGGGGAACACTCTTAAAAAGGAAATGAGAGAACCTTTCATATAAAATAAGATTCCAATTATTTTTTAGCTTAAAATAATTATTCATTAATATTATAATAGTCATTACAAAAATTTATTGCATGTATTTGGTTATCAGTTCTCATTTTAATTGGGTTCTCATTAGGTCCCTATATATATATATGGCTAATCCAATAGAAACTTCTTTATAATAAAAACTAGAAACTAAAGTATAAAAATTCTAAATCACATCGAAATATATCACATATGGTATGCAAATTGATCATTGGGAGATGGAGAAAAATATAGTGAAGTCGAATTTTATCTGACGGGAAAAATCAAATTGAAAATGGAGGGGAAAAGTTGAGATTCTGTGTGGGAGGGTGCAGTTTAATTCTATGTGGTGCATGTAGGGGGCATTAGATTAGACTGATCTAGTGGCTTAGATTAGTTTCTACATTTTAAAAGTTGTTTCTATATGATCATCTTCCTATATATATATAGTTACTACTTACAATTGCATATAGCCTTCATTTGATGGAGAGCGTCACGGAGAGATGAAAAGGGATAAAAAGCTCTGAGCGTGAATGGGTTGTTATTGAGGTACTTCTCAGCTATTTTGAATGTGGTGCTAAATCCAGGATATTCATACATTCCATGAGCATCAAAAAGAGCATATCCCGAGGCAAATTCAAAAAGAAAAGCAATATGGCGGCCATACTGAAGAGTAGACAAAAAATAAAGAAAAACAAGTGAGTTGCATTGCAAGAAGTGGCAAGCAGGTTAATTGGTGCTTGTAGAGGTGTATGTGCAAACTAATTTCTGGAAAGAAAAAAAATCCTCCAAAATGTACCAACTACCAAACACTAGTATAAGAGTTTCATTTGGCCAACCTCTAATTTGGTTCAAAAATTTAACTACCAAACATGATCATTATAATAAATATATTTGAGTAAGGGCTCAAAATTATTTTTTTAGTAAAAATAGAAAATAGATTCATTTGGAAATCAAAAAACAACAACCACAATTCAATTCCTGAGATCAAATCCAACTTCATACTATAAAACTACAATTGTGTAAGTTTTAAACTATTATGTGTAAAACCAAATCTGACCCATAGTCTAAAAATTAAGCCAAATGAACTGTGACACCGGTTCTTAACAAAACAATAATATAAAACTTGCAAATCTATGAAACCAAGCAACCCCTTGGAGCAACCCTAAGGGCATCTCAACTCAAGCTCCTAACCTAAATTTTGAGGAAAAATCATGAAAATCAAGCTCCAAGAGACTCCTAACTTTTCTTCAAATTGTTAGGAGCTCTTTTATGCTCCTCAATATTAGGAGTCTCTCTCCTCTCCTCTTTCATTACATCACTTTTCATTATTTAAATAACATGGGTATATTAGCTAATTAAAAAATGCTAGCAAGTAATTTAAGAGACTAGATAGATTCATTGTTGGATATGACAAGTATTTGAAACTCTTAAATAGTTAAGAGTTAATATTTTATTTTATTTTTGAGGAGGGGGCTAAATTAACTCTTGGAGATGCTCTTATTACTTAGAATGAGAAAGAAAGAAAACCTGGATATAATTTACCTTATTGCACAAGGAAGTCCCTGGTTTAGATGTTGGTGCATCATCTACTTTTCTCTTTTTCCCCGGAGCAGGAGGAGCACTAGATATTGGTGCATCATCAACTTTTCTCTTTTTTCCCATATCAGGAGCATTCATCTGAACGGACAAAAGCATTAAAGTGGCTATCAATTCCCTAAATTCCAATTACAAATAATAATAATAATAATAATTATAATTATAATAATAATAATAATAATAATAGCACAAGAAACAAAGAACACAATAAATAATTTACCTTATTCCCCGACGAACCTGCTTTCTGCCTTAAACGATAATGAACACGGTTTTGCCTATATTCCTCCTCTACACGGCGGCGATTTTCCAACAACTTTAATTTTAATTTAGCATCCATAACTTAGTAAACAAATAAACAGAACGATCCCAGATGGGAGAGAGAGAGAGAGGGAGAGAGAGGGAGGGAGGGAGAGAGAGAGAGAGAGAGAGTTTAGAGAGAAACAGAGACAGAGACACGGAGAGATGTGGGTACACCAATTTAACAATGAAAAGGGGAAAATCCCTCTTTCCATTGTGATTTTGAGAAAAAATTACATAAATAACACATTATCACTCGTTCTACCCGCCCAATACACCGGTCGAAGGGTTTTGGTTCTAAAAAAAAATTATGCATCAATTTTAATTAAATAAAGTTTATAAATATCAGTTCAACTAGTTAATTTCTACGGATTATTAAACAATATATATTTTTTCTTTAAATAGTATAAAATGCATTGAATCAAATGTTACGATATAGTTTAGATGTAACTTTTATTTGAATAATTCAAAATATTTGTACAATATTATCCTGATCAATGAATATTGGTTATCTAAAATAATTCTTTTTAAAAAGTTTGTTTTTTAAAGTGAAAAATAAAAAAAATCGATTTAATATATCATCGTAGTTTTAACAAATCTCGTGAGATCTCATATCAAATTTCGTTTTTTTTAAATCGAGTCAAGTCCCAAAAACAATAATGCACTATATGTGAAGTTAATAATTTTATTACAAATAAGCAATTAACTTGATCGTATAAACACCTCAAACACATTAAATTATATTAACATAAGATATTAAAAAAAATTACACTATTGGTAAGATATTCTCGCCAATCTTGTAATTTAAATTTACTAAACGTAGATTGTGACGATATTTTTCGTCCGAGTCATGAAGTCAAATTTCGAGTATTTTTTGAACAATGAACCAAGTTCTTATTTCAATTTCGAAATAAACTAAAAATGCATTGACTCATTCTAATCTGAACTTATCTAAATTTGTAATACCAATATAGATTATTTATATATAAGAGACCATATTTTCAATAATTTTTAAAATATATATATATGTACATTTTAGTTGTTTTTTATAATAAAAAATATATGAGATATATTTTCAAACTAAAAAAAAAAAGAAAAATATATAAGACAATCCATTTATGTACTATGTCTAATTTTGTATCTGTAATTCAATTCTTTAAAATTAACTGTACAAATATTCAAGTAACTTTCCCTTTTTTTTGCAAAATTCAAGTAACTATTTTTAAATTTAAATAAAATATTCATTTAACACACTTATATAATATGTGTATGATAAAAAATAGATGTGACAATATGGCGTAGTGGTATGAGGTTGTATGGGTGAATAAAATATCTCAAGTTCGATATTAAAAATAATAGTAGTTTAGTCTTTTCAATGAGACTTTTTAATCTCACTAATATTATCTATTGTTCTCCTATTATATATAGAAGAGATCTGTTTTAATCCTGATCAATGTTAAATATTTTACGTTAGCCCGGATAATAATATATTTTTTTAAGTTTTAGCTAATCTAATTATTTTATTATTTTAATTTTGCTTTATTCTGGATTAGTTGTATAAATTTTGGTAGCCCACGTTATATATTGATTTGTTTTACTCTGACACTATTATTTTGACTAACAAAATATCTCTAGTTTCATTTTCGTAAAATAGTATGGATACCATAGAACTTGAAAAAAGCCCGTAATTTATATAAACTCAAACATTGTACAGACGAACCGACTATTAAAATTGTGTTAATTAAATTATTAAGGGCAGATTCTATTACACATTTTTAAGCTTGCATTATATCTAACAACCAGTCAGGTAGAATTTAATTTTATTGTAGCCCGTACTAACAAATTACTTTTCAAAAATTTAATTTTATTTGACTCGGTTCAATAATATATTTTTTAGCCGAATCATCAATATTTGCTATTTTATTTTAACCCGAAACAACAAATCCAAATAACTTTGTTTAGTTACTTTTATTTTTATATAAGATCGGATCAATTGTATAATTTTGTTTAGTCCGAGTGAATAACATATATTATCTTATTTAAACCCGAGACCATTACACATTTAAAATTCTATTTACATTTATATGATTATACTTATTTTAAAAGAATGTTTTATTTTAAATATTACGATAGTTACAAGTCGCCAGAACGACTACCAACAAAATTTCAACCTTTTCGGCCTTTAATATAATATTGTATAGATAGATTACAATATAGTATAATAATTAATTTTAAACAATAAAATTTTATATATAAAAATAATTTTTGAATATGACTTTATATTTTATGTTATTTGTAATTAAGTTATTTATATGCAGTTAAGTAATTATTACGATTGTTAGTAGACGAATAAGATATTTTTTGGGATTTGAAATACACGAATGAATTTAGGTTTTGTTTCACGACAAATGTTTACAGGGGTTGTTACGAGGAAATCCCTCTTTCCTTTGTGATTGTTTGTGTTTTTTATGCTGGGCCGGATGATATCAATAAATTAATTATATTGATTTGCCGCAGGGTCACTCTGGTTGGCTTGAGAAAGAGAGTCTCAACGGCTCTCGACCTACTAACGAGAATTGAGGTGTATGGAGGGTAATTATATATAGGAGATTGTTTTTAATAATTTATAATATTTTGAATTTAATTTGAAAAGATATTTTTAAGATTTTTAATTTATTTATTTGAAATTATAAATACATATTGTTTGACAATAATCATATATATATACTCACATATATAAGTTATTGATTTTTTTTAAAATAAGTAATTTTTAAAAATAATATTAATAATTGGAATATATAATTTTATTAATATTTTAAAATGTCTTTACAAAGTATAATTATGTTTAATTCAAAACTAAATTTAGCTTGTAATTCTGCATAAATGAAATGAAGTCAAGTGCCAGATAGCTATCTGACGGATAAACAACAATGCCACTCGACGGATGATCAACAAGGCAACCCGACGGATGATCAACAAGGCAACCCGACGGATGATCATGAACCCGGCGAATGATCATGAACCCGACGGATGATCATGAACCCGACGGATAAAGAATTCAAACATTTGTTGACAGTGACAACACAGTCACATGCGTCGAGTGTATGCAAATGAAATGTGGAAGCCTATTCAACTGGGTTTTAGAGAACAAAGAAGCATTGCCATTTTCATGCTATTATGAAGATATTCAAAGATGCTGGAATAAAGTAATGAATCAGCATAGTATTAGACTTGATAGGTTTTGTTTTATTATCTTGTCTTATTACTTTGTAATCTTGGTGATATATAAACCAAGAAGCAGCAAATAGAACAAAAAGAAACTAAGCAAGATTATTATTCTCAGAGAAACATTTGTAAGCTGTATTCTTAGCATTTCTCTATAAACTTAGTTGTTCAAATTTGTAAGCAGTTGTGAGTTAATTGCTACACAGAGTTCTCTTGATATAATATATATATCTGGTGGATACATTCAAATCCAACAGAAAGTTGTTAAAGACTTGTGTTTTTAATTACTTGTGTCTTGATTCATTCCAAGTTATTATTCCGCAGTTTGCAAATCAATTCACACAGTTATATATTATTAAGATAAAACATTTTATATCTTTGTGAAAAAGTTTCAAGAATTCCATTCGACCCCCTTATGTAATTCTTGTTGCATTGTTAGGGACTAGCAATTGGTATTAGAGCAAACTCTTAATAAACAAAGAGTTTAAAGATCACAACAAAATAGCAAGATGAACAAGAAGGATGTTGGAGTCAAGATTTCTTTTCTGGATAAAGATAATTACCATCATTGGAAGGTAAAAATGCATCTCCATTTACTTTCTCAAGATGAGGCATGTGTAGATTGCATAGAGAGAGGCCCTAATGTACCAATGAGAGTTGCAACTGGAAATGAGCCATCAGTCCCCAAGCCAAGGAATGAATGGTCTGATCCTGATATTGAACAAGTCAGGAAAGATAAGAAGGCCATGAATATTCTATTCAATGGAGTTGATGGTGACATGTTTGACAACATCATCAATTGCAAAACTGCCAAGGAAGTTTGGGATACTATACAGATTATCTGTGATGGCACTGAGCAAGTAAGGGAAAATAAGATGCAGCCACTCATTCAGCAATATGAGCATTTTCATAGTGAAGAAAATGAGTCTCTCACTGACATCTTTAATAGGTTTCAAAAACTAATAAATGCTCTGAAGTTGCACGGAAGGGTCTATCAGACAAAAGACTCCAATCTTAAGTTTCTTAGATCTCTTCCAAAGGAATGGAAACCTATGACAGTCTCGTTGAGAAACTCTCAAGATTACAAGGAGTTTACTTTGGAGAGACTGTATGGCATCCTGAAAACTTATGAGCTTGAAATAGTGCAAGATGAGAGGATGGAGAGAGGAAAGAAGAAAGGAGGATCCATTGCACTAGTTGTTGAGTTAGAGAAGAGAAGGAGATGAAGATGGAAGCTGTTGAATCAACTTCAAAGGTCTGTGAAAATAAAGGCAAGGGGCTGGTAGCAGAAAATGAAGACTCTTTGAGCCAAGATGACATGGAAGATATTGATGAACATTTAGCATTTCTTTCCAGAAGATTTGCCAAGCTCAAGTTCAAGAAAAACTTTGGAGCAGCTAAGCCAAATAGAAACATGGTGGATAAATCAAAATTCAAGTGTTTCAAATGTGGCTTGGCAGGGCACTTTGCCAGTGAGTGTAGAAAGTCGGATTCCAGCAAAAAGAAGTTTGAGCCTGTGGATTATAAACAGAAATACTTTGAGTTGTTCAAATAAAAGGAAAGGGCTTTCATTACACAAGAAAATGACTGGGCAGCAGATGGTCTGGATGAGGATGAGGATGTCAGATGTGTCAATCTAGCCCATTTATCTAAAGCTGAGTGTAATGATGCAATAAATGATATGCCTACAGAATTATATCATTTGCGTGTTACACTTAAGTCTCTTACTAAGGAAAATGCTAAAATCAAAGAAAATAATTTGTTTTTAAGTGAGAGGAATAATGTGCTAGAGTCTCAGTTCATTGAATTTGAAAAATTAAGAATTGAGTGTAAATTTTCTAAGGATGAATTAACTGAGTCCTTGAAGAAAGAAGAGATCTTGAAGAAGCAGCTTGAACGAGAACATGAGGTAATTAAGGCATGAAAACATCTAGAGATGTTCATGCTCAAATCACCAAAGTTCAAGGTATTGAGTCCTTTTGTGATGCAGCCTGGAAGAAGAACAAGGAGAAGCTGGAATCCAATTTGGTGGAAGGATTGATAACAGATGTAGACTCGACGGATGATGAGGGTCATCCGCCGGATAACAAAAAGGGTTATCCGTTGAGTGATATAAATCCTCATCCGTCGACTGTGAGCAAGCCTGTCAGTAAAGCCAAACTTGTCAAGTTAAATGAGAAATATGGATCAGTTTCCAAGAAATTTGTTCCAGGAGAATCCAGTCAAGTGAAGAAGGAGAAAAAGGCTACTGTTGGTAATATGATTGTCAAGCAATTGAGTGATAGACTGGAAAAGATTGATGTTAAAACAGAGGCTAAAAGGAAAAATATTAGAAATGGTAAAGTAGGACTTAACAAGCATAACAACTACACACCTGATAAATATGCTCCAAGAAAAATCTGTGTCAAGTGTGGTAGTGTAAATCATTTGTCTGTTAATTGCAAAACTGTCATGCCTACTTCCATATCTGTGCCACCTCATTTTCCCAATATGAATGACATGCCTTCTATGCCTATGAATGCTATGTCTACACAGAATATAAATGCACAGTTTTCTAATATGCCATTTGCACCTAATCCTTATTATGCTGCATTTAGTATGCCACAAATGTCATTTAGCATGCCGTACTGGAATAACATGTTTACTAATAGCATGTCATTCCCTGTTAATCAAAATATGCATGATAATTCTGCTGTAATGAATGGTTTCAAAGGTCCAACTCAAATGACTAAGGATGAATCTGATATCCCCAAGTCAAATAAGATCAAACCTAAGAAACAGAAAAAGAAAGCTAACAAGGCAGGACCCAAGGAAACTTGGGTACCAAAATTAACTTGATTTGATTTTGATGTGTGCAGGGAAACAGAAAGAATCTATGGTACTTGGATAGTGGTTGTTCAAGACACATGACTGGTGATTCTACCCTGCTCACAGAGTTCAAGGAGAGAGCTGGCCTAAGTATTACTTTTGGAGATGACAGCAAGGGTTATACTGTCGGATATGGCTTGATTTCAAAAGACAATGTCATCATTGAGGAGGTTGTCTTAGTGGATGATCTCAAGCATAATCTGTTGAGTATCAGCCAGCTTTGTGATAAAGGAAATTCAGTAACCATTAATTCAGAAGCCTGTGTTGTGACGAACAATAGAAGCAACAAAGTGGCTCTCACTGGTGTGAAAAAAGGTAATGTGTACCTAGCTGACTTTAACTCATCAAATACAGAATCTGTTACTTGCCTTCTCAGCAAAGCAAGTCAAGATGAAAGTTGGTTATGACACAAGAAGCTATCCCATCTAAACTTCAAAACCATAAATGAACTAGTAAAGAAAGAACTGGTTAGAGGCATTCCTCAAGTGGAGTTTTCTAAGGATGGACTGTGTGATGCTTGCCAGAAGGGATAGCAAATTAAAGCATCATTCAGAAAGAAGCTTGATTCAACAATTGAAGAACCTTTGCAACTACTACACATGGATTTGTTTGGACCAGTCAATGTGTTGTCCATCTCAAGGAAAAGATTTTGCCTAGTAATTGTAGATGATTTCTCAAAGTTCTCTTGGACATATTTCCTAAAGTCTAAAGATGAGGCTATTGAAATCATCATCAATCACATAAGGCAAGTCAATAATCATCCTGATTTCAAAGTTAGAAGAATCAGGAGTGACAATGGAACTAAGTTCAAGAATTCTGTCATGAGAGCATTTTATGAAGAAAATGGGATTTTGCATGAGTTTTCAGCAGCAAGAACTCCACAACAAAATGGAGTAGTAGAAAGGAAGAACAGATCACTTATTGAAGCTGCAAGGACAATGCTTGAAGAATCTAAGTTACCAACATATTTCTGGGCTGAAGCTGTAAATACTGCATGCTACACTCAGAATATTTCTCTGGTTAATCAAGCAAATGCATGACTCCCTATCAATTGTTCAAGAACAAGAAGCCAACTCTAAATTTTCTTTATATCTTTGGCTGCAAATGTTATATCTTGAGAAATCAAACTGACCAAAATGGGAAGTTTGATGCTAAAGCAGATGAAGGAATTTTTGTTCGATATGTTGTTGGTAAAGCATATAGAGTCTACAATCTGAGAACCAACATTGTTGTGGAATCAATACATGTTGTGTTTGATGATAAAAAGATTGAAGGACTGCAAGATGGAGATTACCATGAAAGCCTCAAATTTGACAATGGGGAGATGGTTAGTGATGACAGTGATGATGAAAGTGATCAAGACACGGTATCAAAGGATAATGCAGAAAAGTCTTCTACCAATGAAGCACAAAATTCAACATCTGTCGAGTCGCATAATGCTTCATCCGTCGGGAGACAATCTGCCTTATCCGTCGGGAGACAACCAGCCTCATCCGTCGGTACTCAAAATACACCATCATTCAGGTCATCAAAAGAAGCTGGGAGTCAGAATAGATCACTTACAGAAAGCTCCCCTTTTCTCAAATCAAAGATCAATTAACTCAGGGGGAGTTTCTAACAATCAAAACTCAATCACACATCAAGACAACAATGAGGCCTCTTCATCTAGAGCTAATCTATCTCAACAAAGGAAATGGACAAAGGATCACCCCTTTGAGCTCATCATTGGTGATGTTTCTTCTAGAGTTCAAACAAGGAGAGCAACTCAAGAAGAATTTCTAAACAACAACTTTATTTCCAAGGAAGAATCAAAGAAGGTAGAAGAAGCTTTGTTGGATCCTGATTGGATTTTAGCTATGCAGGAGGAGCTAAACCAATTTGAGAGGAATAAGGTATGGAAGCTGGTACCTAAGCCTAAATGAAAGAATCCAATAGACACCAAATGGGTATTCAGAAACAAGATGGATGAAAATGGCATAGTAGTCAGGAACAAAGCTAGATTGGTTGTTAAGGGCTATTGTCAATAAGAAGGAATAGATTTTGATGAAACATTTGCTCCTATTGCAAGACTTGAAGCTATCAGAATCTTCTTAGCCTATGCAGCCCATATCAATTTCAAAGTCTATAAAATGGATGTCAAAAGTGCCTTTCTGAATGGAGATTTGGAGGAGGAAGTCTATGTCAGTCAGCCTCCTGGTTTTGAAGATCCAAACTTTCTAGAATATGTTTACTATCTTTTGAAAGCACTTTATGGACTGAAGCAAGCACCTAGAGCCTGGTATGACACTTTGTCAAAGTTCCTTTTAAAGAATCACTTCACTAGAGGTACTGTAGACAAAACTATTTTCTTTAGAAATGTTAATGGCTGTAGTATACTTGTTCAAATTTATGTAGATGACATTATTTTTGGCTCTAAAGATGAAAAACTTTGCAAAAAGTTTGCCAAATTGATGCAAAGTAAGTATGAAATGAGTATGATGGGAGAACTAACTTACTTTCTTGGTTTGCAAGTAAAGCAAGTTAGTGATGGAATATTCATTAGTCAAACTAAATATATTTATGATCTTTTAAAGAATCTTGATCTAATGGATTGCACATCTGCAAAAACTCCCATGGCCACTGCAACTAAGCTTGAATTAAACACTACTGAAAAGTATGTGGATATTTCAAGTTATAGGGGAATGGTAGGCCAGATATAATGTTTAACAGCTAGTAGGCCAGATATAATGTTTGCTACATATTTGTGTACTATATTTCAGGCTAATCCTAGAGAATCTCACTTAGTAGCTATTAAGAAAATTTTCAGATATCTCAAGGGAACACCAAAACTTGGCATTTGGTATCCTAGAGATTCTGGTTTTGATGTAACTGGTTATTCAGATGCAGATTATACAGGTTGTAGAATTGATAGAAAAAGTACAACAGGAACTTGTCAATTTCTAGGAAACAAGCTTGTGCCCTTGTTCAGTAAAAAGCAAAATTTAGTTTCTACTTCTACAGCTGAAGCTGAATACATTGCTGCTGGAAGTTGCTGTGCACAGATTTTGTGGATGAAAAATCAATTACTAGACTATGGTCTCTAAGTTGAAAGGATTCCCATTTTCTGTGATAACACAAGTATACTTACAGTTTATAAGCATAACACGACGGATAATTGGTGGAATTTTTACAGTTTATTTTTAAACGGCTATTTTGGGCAATTTTCATTGGTTACTTTATTCTACTTTATTATTCTTGACAATTGTTTTTGAGATAGTATAAAAGCTTAATTCATTTTCATTGCTCTTCTTTTATCATTCTCAAATCATCTGCTCTAAATTCTCTCTTTCTCTAAAGCAACTATCATCTCTATCTCTGCAATTTCCACTCTCTAACAATGGCACCAGTAGTCAAGATCATGTCACAACCTGGATACATCTATGAAAAGAACAACCTCATTGCTCTAGTAAACAAGGGGATTCAACATTCAAGTGACTACCATAAAATGATGGACTTTGTAAAGAACTGCAAACTCAGCTATGCAATGCTAGAATCACCCACCATCTTCTGTGAGGTTGTTGAAGAGATGTGGACGACTGCTACATACAACTCTTCTGATAAGACCATCACACTCACTATTAAAGGTAAGGAATTCTGTATCAATAGTGATGTTATTAAAGCATGTTTCAAAATTCATGATAATACTGTGACCTCACCACACACAGATTCTGATATTGTTAATATGCTTCATTCCATGAACTATGCACTCTCTACTTCTAAGTTAAGTGATATTAGGAGGTTGGGTCTTAGGAAAGAATGGAGTTTCATGTGTGATGTAGTTACCAAGGTCTTTTCTGGTAAAATCAGTAATTTTGATTATGTCAATATTTCTATGCTTAACATGTTTTACATGCTAGTTACAGATAAGTTCTTTAATTTTAATGATCTTATTTTGTTTGAGTTGGGGTTTAAATTAGGGGAGTTAAACAAAAAGGGTAAAAATATTTACTATGCTAGATTTTTCAAGATTCTAGCTAACCACCTCTCTGAGGAAATTGTGCTTGAGAACTCAAACAACAAATTAGATTGTTGGGTTCAAGAGAGAAGAATTATTGCAGATTTAAACAGGGCAAACCATCACAAGGAGGTGTCACTCTTCTATTTCCCTGTAATGGAAGCACCTCAGGTAAGTGAGGTAAGTTCATATGTCCCTACTCTTCCAACCTCACAGATTTCTTTGAATTCTAGTGTAGCTATGGCAACTGTGTCAATGACCCAACAGTTGCTTACCCAAGCTACTAAACCATCAAAAATTTCAAAATCCAAATCAAAGAAAGCCCCCTCCGGTATTTCTCAAAAGATGTCAGTTGTAAAATCCACCCAACCCCAAGAGGGAAGTGTGAAGGTGGGTAAGGTAGGTGAGGGACAGGGTGAACATAAAAGAAACCCTAAGAATAAGGTTGGAGAGGTGAGTGTTTCCCAGCCTAGCCACACTGCAGTTTCCCAACAAACTGCAGTGCTTAAAAGGACAAAAGCTCATTTCTAACTGCATCCTCCCAAAAGGATGTGGCTATTGAACAAAGCTCTCAGCCAAGAGCACAGGCCAAAAGGGTAAGGGACACTAGCTCACCCCAAACTTATGCCAGAAAGAAGAAATCAAAAACCTTTGGGGATGCACAGGGTTCACACACTGTGCAAACTGGTGCTAAAGACACAGTCACTGCACCTTCTCAAATTCAGTGTGATGTGGCTCCAATAAATATGGAGTCACAGCCAAAATCTTTAGTTATAGAAGCACTTCACACACCAAATTCTCCCACAAACTCTTTGGATGTGGATATGATCAACACATCAATTCCTGATTCCACTTCTTTAACTCTGTTTGGGAAGCCAAAATCTAATGCAAGTGAGCATCATCTTTTAGATGATTTGTTGGCTCACTTGGCAATTCTTTCAGGAACTGTTGAAACATCTGTGCCCAAAATCTCATCAATCTGCACAGAGTCCACAATAGTTTCAATTCCAAGTTCACTCATTTCTACTCTCTCGATGGATATTGCTCATCCGTCGAGTAATGATTGTATCCCGAAGGATAAGCTTAACAACAGTTAGCCGTCGGATAGTCAAACTGCTAACCCGACGGATATCCCTTATGCGTCGAGTGTCTGTGCACAGCTTAAAATTTCATCAATTATCTCAAGTGCAGAAGACTTAGTGGTAGTACAGTCACTCTTAGGATTGAGGGAAGAGAGTGTTATGAGTGAGAGTCTGGGTTGATCCCAGGAAAAAGGAGAGGAAAAGAGTAAAAATAAGCAATCCAGTTCTTCAGAATTGGCAAAAGAAAGTGAGAGGAGTCCCACCTTAGATGGTAAAGGTGAGTGTGTGAGGGTGGGGAGCCAAGGTGAGACCTTGATGCAACAAAAGAGAGAACACGAGAGAAATGCAGGTACAGGAGCTATAAGGATGGATGTCATTGCAAGTGAGTTAATGGATATCTAGGATGCAGACATGGAGGGACTATCTCAGCAACCTCAAGCTGTTATAGATTCCACCTCCCTTGATGCTGAGATATTTACTCACCCTGTTCCAGCTTATCAACTTCTAGCTGAATAGGGCAATGACAATGCATAAAGGATGCTCAATTTGGTGCACACAACACAGTCAATGCTAAGAGCCAAGGATGCCATCACAGCTTTGCCCTCTACAGCTGGTGATGTTGATTATGAGACTGGTGGTTCAGCGGATTTCTCTGGAGATGAAGGTGAAGATAGTGAAGAAGAGCCATTGAACATAGGGGGAGAAGTAGGTTCTAGCTCAAGATCAGGCATGCCATCATGGATATTTTTAAAGCATTGTGATGAACACTACTTCAAGACAACCCTGATTCAACTCATAAATCAGACAAATTCTGCTCTTCAAACCACCACAAATGCCAACACCAAGAAGCTCCTTCAAGCACATCTTGCTTCTCTACAACTACAACAAATTCAAGGCTTCCAACATGCTAGAGATGTCAACACCATAAAAGGAGATATTGATGAGATGAAGAAGGTTGTTTCTGACAAAATGGACTCTAAGCTTCCAGAAGCTAAAATGCTTGATATTAAGAGACTGCTCAGGAAAAATTATGATCTTGCCACAAAGATAGATGCCTTGGATACAAGGATGACAGCTATGGAAGCATCTCTTACAGCAATTCATCTGCATCAAACTCAACAGACAAACTTGCTTTAGAAACTGGTGGCTGCACAAACCTCCTCCTCTACTTAACTTGATGATAACAAAAAGGGGGAGAAAGAAACAAGTGAGGGGGAGAAACAGCTTAACATTCAAATCAGTCTAGTAATTGTGCCTACAATTGCTTTCACCAAGCCACCAGTTACAGGCAGTATTGATCTGATAAATGAAACAGCAGCCAATATAAGAGCAGCTGAAAAGAAACAGTTGAGTCCAATGAACTGGGAGAAAGTTGATGAGGACATTCAAAAGAAGTTTGGGATAGTAAAGAAGCCAGAAAAGTCATCCATTCATCACTCTCAAGTAAGGCAAATCTCTGTGAATGAATTGAGCATGAAATATCTGGAAAGGGGACAGCCATCCTGCATCAAATCTCCAAAGGCTGAAATGATTCTGAAGCCAAGGGTGAACTATCCAAAATCATTATTAAAGAACCCTTTGGATACGGTGTATGAGACACATAAACCTGATGAGAAGAAATTGTTGTCAAGGTCAATTGCCTTCTACAAGGATCCAGCTGATTCAGCCTTAAAAAGGAGAATTGCTAAAGTTTTCAGGAATGGGAAAGAAATTTGTGTGATGGCTGGACATCCTCAATTTGCTCAAGCAAAGAGAGAAGAAAAGGCAAGACTGAAGCAAGAAAAGAAGCAAGCTGCTCTAGATGCTAAAAAGGCTAAACAATAGAAAGAGCAAGTTGTTATCTTGGCCAAGCTACAAGCTGTGAAACCAACACAACAAATTCCTGCTCAGCCATCTGAAATCACTGAATCTCAAGATCCAAAGAAGCAAGGTGAACCACAACAAAAGAAACCTCAAAGATACAAGGAATTAGCCAAAAGAACCAAAAGGAAATAGGACTTTGTTGATAAGGAATTGGAGGATCAGTTTTCCAAGGAATCCACTCCAACTACAACTCAAGCATCAAAACCTTCTGTGGTATTTGAAGAAATTAAAGTGGTGGATCCTTACAGGAACATTCATGGTGAACCTATTGTGCCTAAGGATGAACCAATAGACTGAGAGAGTCTACCAATTCCCGACTTTTATTTTCCAGTCCTCAGCAAGCCAAAAAGAACAAAGTCAAGAGCAGTCAAGAAAGTGAAGTTGTCACCTCTCAAATCCAAATCTCTAACTAAAGCACAATCCAAAGTCAACAAGGGAGATTACATGTACTTGTGTGACATCAAGGAATTCTCTTATCTAAATCTCTATCTAGATGAACTAGAAGAAGTGAGAGGGATTGATGCCTACAGGAATCTACCTGAAAGGTTAGTTTTCAAGTACAAGGGAGGAAAGGAGATTCAATGGCCACTTCACAGGATCCTTCAAGAAAGCCAAACTGTACAGATAAAGGTTTATTCATCGTTCAAGAAGAATTTTGGATTCAATGTAACTGCAAGAAAACTGGTTCTAAAGAAGATTGAAGAACTGAGGAGTATTATAGCTAAAGATGCACTCCCAAAGACTCTAATTATTCCTTACACATGGAGACGGGTGCATCTAAGGCCCTACTGGCTGATGGAGTTTATGGATGACAAAGGAGTGAGAAGATTTTTCAGATTAGAAGACCAATTGAGCATCTCTAGCAATGAGACTCTTTTGGAAATGCAAGAAAAGCTAAATCTCTCAGAATCTAATGAACTGGAATTCCACAGACAACTCCAAAATCAGATAGAAGAAAACAACAGAAAGCTTGGAAAGAGGTCCAAATATTCAAGGAAATAGATTAATCTGCTCAGGCTAGAGGAGCACCTTGAAAATGACTGTGAGCAAATCTTTGTACATTTTGTTAATTGAAGCACTTTACAGTTTTATCTACTTACTTTCAAAGTTGTATTTTTAGGGTGTTTTGTTATCATCAAGTTTCTCTTAATTTCTGGCTACAATTCCAATAGACATAAATTGAGGGAGATTGTTGTGGAAATGTTGTGAACTTGATGATTTCATTAACAAAACACCTTGGTAGATTTTACTTAGTGAAAAATATAGCACTCGACAGATAAGGATTATAGTCCCGACGGATGACTCAATATAGTCTCGACAGATGATGATTTATTATCCATCGAGTGAGTAGCTTGTGTAACAATAAGTCTGTAGCACATTTCTGCATACACATTATTTAGATTCTGTAGTAGTACTCAAGTCATGTTGACTTTAACTAGATATGCAGAATAGGTTGATTAATTGTACATAGATGATGTCTTGTAATTCTGCATAAATTGTTGTGCATATGTTATGTACTTGATGATTTCATAAACAAAACATCTAAGTAGATTTTACTTAGTGAAATAATGTAGCACTCGACGGATAAGAATGATAGTCCCGACGGATAACTCATTATAGTCCCAACTGATGTTAACTAATTATCCATCGAGTGAGTAGCTTATGTAATAATAAGTGTGTAGCACAGTTCTGTATACATCTTTATATAGATTCTGTAGTAGCCTATAAGTCATGTTGACTTTAACTAGATATGCATAGTAGGTTGATTAATTGCATATAAATGATGTCTTGTAATTCTGCATAAGTGAAATGAAGTCAAGTGCCAAAATAGCTACCAACTTATGATTAACAAAGCCATCGACGGATGATCAAATGACTATCAATGGATGTTTAAAATAGCAGTCGACGGATGATCAATGAAGCCATCAACGGATGTTCAAAAAGTCGACGGATGATCATATATCCAACGGATGTTCATAGAATCCAACGGATGATCATATAAAGAATTCAAACAGCAGTTGAACAGTGAAAGCTGAGCACAGCTGTCGAGATGTATACAAATCTACTGTGGAAGCCCATTAACTGGGTAATAGAGGACGAAAAGCAGCAAAGCTTAAGACTGATAGTTTTTATATTTATTCAGTCTTTTTGACTTTGTAATCTTGGTAATATATAAACCAAGAACGTAGCAAATAGAAAAATGAGAAGTTGAGATACACAAAAACAGAGAAATCTTTGTAAGAAGAATCATTAGCATTTCCCTGTATTCTCAGCAGTTCAATTTGTAAGCAGCTGTGAGCATTCTTGCACACAGAGTCCTCTCGATATATAAATATATATCTCTGGTGGAATTGTTTAAATCCACCAGAAAGTTTTTAAAGACTCTTGTTTTTAATTACTTATGTTTTGATTCAATTAAGTTTCTATTCCGCTTTGTGCTAATCAAAACACTTATATCTATATTCGAGTTGAACATTTTTATTTCGAGAAAAAGGTTCAAGAATTCCATTCAACCCCCCTTCTGTAATTCTTGCTATATTGTTAAGGGACTAACATAAATGAAATGAAGTCAAGTGCCAGATAGTTACCCGACGGAAAAACAACAATGTCACTCGACGGATGATCAACAAGGCAACCTGACGGATGATCATGAACCCGACGGATGATCATGAACCCAACGGATAAAGAATTCAAACATCTGTTGACAGTGACAACACAGTCACATTTAATTTAGTTTAATTTTTTTAAGACCTGACCAATGTTAAATATTTTACGTTAGCCCGGATAAAAATAAATATTTTTAAGTTTTAGCTAATCTATTTATTTTATGATTTTAATTTTGCGTTATCCTGGATTAGTTGTATAAATTTTAGTAGCCCAAATTATATATTGATTTGTTTTACTCAGACACTATTATTTAGACTAACAAAATAGCTCTAGTTCCATTTTGGTAAAATAGTAAGGACACCATAGAACTTGAAAAAAGCCTGTAATATACATAAACCCAAACATTGTACGAACGGACCAGTTATTAAAATTGTGTTAATTGAATTATTAAGATTAGAATCTGTTACACATTTTTAAGTCTGCATTATATCTAAAAATTTGTTCCATTCATATCACACCACTTTTTTACTTTTTAATTTTATTTTTATACTTTAGTGATAAAATAGTCATATAGTACAAGAATAGTGTGAACTTTGTGTTGATGGATTGGAATTGAATTAGAAAATAGCGTAGTTTTTAGGGTTTTTTGAAAAATACCCAAATCTAAAATTATTTTTACAAAATTACAGTCATTTTTTAAAAATATTTTGCAAAAATACTTTTTAATTAGCAAAAATACTATTTTCTATTTTCTTTGCAAAAATACGCTTTTACACAATTGAAATCAACCGGATGGAATATTTGACGAGTTCTGCAACTACATGCAACATCAAATGTAACAAAAAATAAAAACTTCATTTAACTAGTTGCATACCTGGTTGATTTTGATTGATTCCGTATTTTTGCAAAAAAAATCATAAGATAGTAAAATCGAAAAAAAAATAAATTATAAAATTTAGTATTTTTAGTAATTTCTCTAGTTTTTACACTTACACCAAAATGGTGTAATGAGTTGGAAATTATTTAAATTCTAAAGGCCTTGACTAAGCACATCCAAACTTGCTCGATTGTTTGTTTAATGCTGGTCCTCGGGTTCCACAGAACAGCGAGAACTGTTATATACACACACAGAATAGGACGGGGAGCTTTCTTCCAAGCCTTGCCCCAACCCTAAATATCTAATATATGTCAACCACCTTCAAAGAACTGCAGCAAACAAACAAGCTCAAAGACTAAAACAACAAAATTGGACCATTGCCCGGCTATTGAGTTTTGAGTTGCCAAAACAACTCTTAACCATTTTCCTCCCATAATCAGCATAAACCATCCAGTGTGCGAATAACGACCATAGAATATCCTAGTCCAAGAGCGTAAACTTTACATTGTAATCAGGATTCAGCTTTATTTGATGATGCTAAAGGACATTTTAGTGTCCATACAAATCCAATTTCAGTTACATCTGTATGGTCCAAATCCAGATATACATAACGAGAAACAATGCATCCTTTAGACAACTTAAACATAAATAACCAAAAACAAAAGGCTGATCCCTCCTTTGAAACAATTACAAACCAGCAGTAAAAGATTGTTTAGAAGTGGAAGACTGAACAGAAAACACTTGAGATTGTTCAGTAGAAGATAAAACAGATATAACTTAAAAAATGCTACAGGATTTCCAAGTCCACAATAATAACTTAAATAATGCTGGCCCTGAAAACCTCCATAATTTCCAAGTCCACAAATGTATGGATTTGTATTAACCCTGGCATTCAAAGAGGATATAGCCTTGTTACAAACAAAACAATGTAACGACACTTTGCAGAAGCAATAGCGTCCCAAGCTATGAAAATAAAGCTAGCTAGAGGGCCACATAATCCCCCAAAAAGAAAATAAAAGAGACATAAAAATCAGCTTTGCACAAAATCAACTATATACGCGGCTCGGTAGCATTGGCACTTGGACGGCATATCGATTGCAAGTCGAACTATAACTAAAAAGGGATAACAAAAATATAACATATCAATTGCAAGCTGAACTATAACTTAAAAGTGATAACAAAATAATAACAGATGAATTCCGGAATTCCAATAATAGCAGGAAACACTAATAACAAGTAACCCCTGACTAAATAGGAAATGGAAAATTAGAACTTTGTTAAGCAGCACAGAGTGCAAGTGATAACGAAGTTCAAATAGAATTCATTTCTTGTTCAGCACAAAATGGGAGTTCAAGTGATGACAATATACTAAGCAAACATCCATCTATTACTGTACCATGCGGTAACCGCCAACAGCGACGGCATGCCCCCTCCCTATTGGTTCTAACGTGACAATTTCGTTGGTCTTGAACTCTATCCTCACGCTGAAGGGAAGTTTGTCGTGGTCAGCAAACGGATCTTTAACTTGGCTAGTGAAATTGATGTTTTTTGCCTGCAATTCGCACAAGTTAGAAACATGGTTTAACAGAACTCCAAAGGACATTCACACTTTGTAGACTAAATACAACAAATATCATAAAAGAAGACATACCCGTGTGCAGATCAAGTAATGACCGCCGGTTTTAAGATGTAATAGAGCATACCTAGCTATATAATTCACCTGCCCAACAAAAAAGCACGGTCACAACTATATTTAAAAACTAAACATCTAAGAGCAATACCACAAAATACCCACCTATATCTCCAAGTCATACATGAAGAAACTATAAGGCATCACAAATATAAAATCTTAGTTCCCATTGTACATTCAAAACTAAACTTATAATCTTTTAACTGAAAAAAAACAAAAAGAAAAACACTCAACTATAATCCAAGATTCTAAAACCAAAAAACTTTACCAGCTATCAAGTCTTAAAGGGTAATTTACAAATTAAAATAGGTGGGATGAGGGAATAACTAAAATAATGTTGGAATCATGAACAATTCAAAAGATTATAAAGCATTTCAAAATAATACTTCATAACCATAGAACAACCTTCCTTTTTAAATGTATTGAGAAAGCATTTAACAGGAAACTGTGCATTATTGTAGCAAAAGTACAATTTTTTTAATGTTTAATCCTTTTTTGAGCGATTATAATTAAATTAATTTTAAAGTGAGACATGTTCATTTAATCAAATATTATAAATCAATAAAAAAAACAAATATTTAAAGATACCACCGCATTTTTAATCCTTATTCCGATATTAATAATTTGTACCAAGAGGTAGCTGCTGTCTTTATTTTTTAAATGATTGCAATCACACTGATTTTTTTAAAAAAAAATCATAACCATTCTTTAAAAAAAAGGTAAATTTTTTTATTTTTTATGTTTTGGAAAAGTTAATATATAATCCAGTTATGATACCTTATTTACTTAAAAATAGAAGACATTAAAATATGGGTGAAAATAACCTGCAAAGAGGGATCTGGATAAACGATATCACCAAGGATGACATCCACCATGCCAACAACCATGCGGTAATCCATACCATTAACCATGCGATAATCTCTACTAACCATGTCCTTACGGAAACAAAAATTTTCTGGAAATGTAACAACATTCGACCTCTCCTCCACCGTGTTTGCAACAACATCTGACAACCCAATTACATACACCATTCCATCCTGCATATTTAAACATCCAAGCTATGCATAAATGATATGGAACATAAAAACTATGTTACTCCAACTTGGTTGTGGAGTGTGGGACACGACCCATATCCGAGTGTCGGACTTGAAAAAATCTAAATTTTGAGACACGGGGACATGGTCCTATTTTTAAACATGGTATGACCTATTTTTGGACATGGCACCGCGACACAGCATAATATATTGATGAACAAGTGTATCAAATTATCAAGTATGACATCTTAACAAAAATTAATAACAAAACTCACATTAAACATGATTTTGTAATTGACCTTGAAATTAGATATCTTCTCTACTTTATCTCATGCTTGTTTATTTCTCCCTTCTCACACACATATTGATTTTTAAATCATAAGTTCTAGTCATATTTAATCTCTAAGTTGGTCAAAGTGTCCACATTTAAGTCAAATGATCCGACACTAACTAAGTGTCGCGTATGAGTAACATAGCATAAAAAATACAAACAAGCCATGATCAAGCACATACTATATAACTTACCGAGCCAACAAGATCGGATAATTGTAAAACTGTAATTCCACATACATCTCCCAGGTATAAAACGTGAGACCCGGGTTTCTGAAAAACATAAACCGAATTAAATGAAGCAAAAATAAATAAATAAATTGTATAACTCATTTGCTATTGTATATATGATAATACTTACGATCCATATATTAGTAAGACCGCCCAGTATAGCAGCCGCCAACTTTGACATATGCGGATTCCATAATCTGTACTCAACTTCAGTTCCATCATCCTTCTGAAATAGGGAAAATTATATACATTCAGTGTTACTTAAGGCAAAAAACACAACGAAGCGTAAGATCTCTCTGGTAGCTTAAGCATAAACCGAAAAATGAAGCTCGGGTTTTGGTAAATGAAGCGCACTACATTGATTAGTATATACTTACACATATAAAGAGAAATGACATGCTAATTACTATCTGCAAACTCAAAAGAGAAGTGTAGGCCCATATGTCATAATACTAAAATATATTAAAAAAGTGGATAAAAAGTATATTTGTACATCATCATATTCTCCGCTTTCAAAATAATCACAATCAGTGGTGGTTTGTTGAGGATTTGTGGAGGATGAGGGAGGCAGCTTGGATGTTGATTGGATGTTTAGAGTGTGTCAATGACTGAAAGTCCAGTATATATAACGTACTCGTTTTTAAAACAAGCCCAACAAAAAAAAAAGAACCACCTTTTAAAATTATGTCCAGATCTAATATAAACACCCACTTATACAAAAATGCCTTTTTTATAGTGTTTCTACGCTTCAGCTTAACACATAAACGGGAATCTTTATATTTTACTCTGCTCCTCCGAGAAAGAAAACCCAAATATAAAGAATTGGGAAGGATGAAGGGAGTAAATGATAATAATGCAATGTTAATAATAATCATGGATTATAAAGATTATTAATTAATGAAGAGCCAAATACTACTATAAAATAAATTAATTCACCTGAACAGATATTAATTTGTCACCGTGAAGAACTTTACCAGGTACTAAATTTTTAGTACAGATAAAATTCTTTTTACCCAAACCCTT